>NC_071976.1:35615015-35673892 GCF_026283585.1 Hylaeus volcanicus | reverse complement strand
GTTGCAACATGAATATCTATGAAATTAGATTGGCTATTTATATAAACGCGACCACATAAAATAATCGAGTGCAACTCGCGAAAGAAACTTTCGGGACAACCTGATACATAAATTTGTCATGGATAGACCTCAACGAAACCCTGGCTGATCTAAGCCTATACGAGAGTTTGATCTATTATCTCCACCGTCGCAATATATCCCTTCGCCTTGCACTTTTTGATCTCCAGTGCGAGGAGTAATCATTAAGGAACCAAAGCATTTGCGACGTAGGATAGAGTTTTACCGCAACGATGCTCCGTTGAGACGAAGTTCGAGTCGCAGGGACCACCGAATGATGGGCCACCCCCGTCATCTCCAGGTTTATGACACGCCATTGAGATTCGGGTGAGTGTAAAGTTCGAGACTTTAATATCTTCGATATTGAAACTCGTACTCGCGTTGCATTGGAAGATTCGATTAATCGCGGTCACCCGACGCGAGAATTCGAAACTTGATCCAATTAGGAAACTTGTTTGGGAAACGAGACACGGTCCGTTCACCTTTGTCGCTTTGACGCGTCTCGTCAACCGCTATTGATTTACATCGCCTGTTCATTGAGCCTCCAGAAAAACGAGAGCACGCAACTGGAATATATAAACGACCGCTTAGCACCGCCAGGTATTTCACCCTTATACTGTATCACGGGAGGTGTCGTGATTAGGCGTCGGTCGGATCGGTACACGTATAGACGAACAGATATACGAAGATACAGTGCGGATACACTCGTGAGACCAGAGACTGGGAGAACGTAGCGAGGCAACATGTATTCCAGGCATGTGCGACCCGTACGACTTATATCTGTTACACGTGCGCGTAACCCTCCAGTTCAACACACTCGGTTCCTCGACGTACCTAACACGTAACAACCGTACTTGCGCGTCTTCGTCGACAAACACGATTTAAAAATATTTAATTCGACGCGCTGCAAAATCTTGGATCCCTCGACTCAAACGTCTCGCGACTCGAACAATTCACCGCGTCGTAATCGATGCAACGTAATCTCCGCGAAAAGCCACGAGTTTCACGTCGGCGTGTACCACCGGTGGCTCGCGCTCACGCGTCTATCAGATGGCGTATACTGCCGTCCCGCCCCGTGGCGAGAATCACAAATAGCAGCGCCGGCGTGAACGTGTTAAATTATTCCCGTAGAGAGACAGAAGTCATCCGCGTGCCCGAAAGACGAGAACGAGTTTTTAATTCCCGGAATACCAGCTCGCTGTGTAAGAATAGGAGACATACGTGTTTATTGTTAGCGCGACCTAGGACGGAACGCGAGCAAATTCGACGAGCATCCGAGTGAAAAATTGCAGATACGCGATACCCGCATCGGCATAAATTGCAGAAAAGCTAATTACACGATGAACCGGTCGGCTTAATTATACGGGTTAATTTAATCGACGTAGTGGCCAGCACGGAAAGACGGTGTTTTGCGAGCGATCCGGAGGCGGCATCGGGTCCGTGTTTTGTCGCGTGCGCGGTGATAATTTGATTCTGCTTAAAGGCAGGAAATAGCGGCGCGCGTTAGCGTTCCATGCGTTCCGAAGCAGTTAAAGTGAATTCTGTCTGCCAACTGCAGACAAATTAGCGGATCGTCGAGCAATGCGAGTTATGGTACGCGTATATTTGTGGCGACGGTGGAAGAGAGGACCAGAAATTACAACGTTATCGTTTGTTGTATGCCCGCGCTCTGTACACTTATCAACGAGACACTGTAACGCGAACAGGTAGCGGTGGAATTATTGTGCTCGCGATCCGAATGATTAAAATTAGCATCTCAATAATGACTCCGGGGAACGTCCTCGCTACGAATCAACCTGCCACCTATCCAAAGTCAATTATTAACGAAAGTCAAGCGTAACGAAACGCCGCGTGTAGCGATAAAATAAAATTAAGAAGAGAAACTTTACGGACTTTCGATTACCGCGCGATATTGCGCGCCGCGAGATAACGGGAGATCGTTTATAAAACGACGAGGTAAGATTAAATCTTTCCGCGGTTCGATGCAAAATTTTCAAAAGACTCCAAGTTGAACGAGGGAAGCCAACCGAGAGAAGTGTAATTATCTCGGTTTTAACAAGCCGCGAATTATTTCCTGTCGTCGGTCCAATATCTCGAGAAATATAGCATAAACCGGACAATCGATGGAACTTTCTGTCCCACGGCTCGGGATTTTCAGACAACGTAGGCTCCGGAGCCCTCTTACCATTTTCGTGTCGCAACCGACGCTATCGATTCAGAATCGAATAATAAACGGAACGCTAGCTGCGGTAAGACCGAAAACAAACAGCTTCGGAAAATATTCCGAATATAAGTTTCGAATTTTTTCTCACATTTCTGTTCGATTCTCCCTGTAGACAGCCTGTAGAAACCTGGTATGTTACCTCTGTACAGACGCGTAGAGAAAATTAAGCGATTTATTGAATCGGACATGCTAGACTCGGAACATTCGTCGAATCGTTGACCGTACTATGCGGAGACGAGAAATTGGCCGGCGAGTCTGATTAATTATGGTATAATCTCCTAAATGGTACAAAGGAAGGTGTAGCTATAGGGAGGAGATTATACTATAATTAATCAGACCCGCTAGACTGCTTTGTTAAAAAAGTATTTCATGTCGTTGTTTTCTCGGGCTTTTTTTTCCATCGATTATTTAAATATGAAGGTACGCTAACGTTGGCAAGCTCGATAATGGGAAACTCTACTGTGGAACGAATTTTCCGTTCACCCTGACCGTCGCAATTGATCCCAGAGCAACCGCATCGCGCGATAACTATCCGATGGACTCATTTAAGATAAACTTAGCCAGGGATCAACGGATACGTGATTTCCAGATGGTTCCACCTGCCTAGTTTGAAATGTACACCAAGGGATTATTACGAAATTATAGAGGATCGATGGAAACCCTACGTGCCGTTGACCACGTGCGACGAGTTCGAAAAGCGTTTCGTTATTTCGCGTCGAACGAACGGAACCGTCATTCGCTCGCGGAACGTTCATCTCGTCCCTAATAATTAATTTAGTCTGCAACGATCAACCTTCCGAACGATGAATCTTCCGGATCTTTTCCGATTTCGAACGGGTTAACCCATCGGATGGCTGATTTTCCCGAATGAAATTTAAGAAAATATCGATGTGTTCATCGTTCAAACAATTTCGACAGCTGACGTTTATTTTCGTAACTTTAAAAACGAACCAATTGCGAGCGTACGATTCGATTGAAAAAAAAGTCTGGCATCGAAACTTAGAGGATTTAAGGGTTGATTCTTTCGTAAGTTGTTTCAAGCTTCGAACTACGAATCATCCGAGGTTCCCGAGAAGAAGTGGTAGCTATTATTAGGAGTTCGAGTTTATGAATTTTTCCAAAGTTTCTGTTTATCCTGGGCGGTTGGCGCAGCCGCGAAACCAGAACGGAAACGTTGTTGCGTCAGAGCATCGCCCGTCCCGATATTATTCTCTTCCTGTTTCTCTCGAAACGCCCCAATCACGACTTCCGGAATCTACAACGCTCCTACAACTCCCATCATCCATACGTATGCATTACATCCTCCGACGAAAACAAGAACCTTAACGTTAGCGCTGTCAGATTAGTTACAGTTTCGTGCTCGGTAGGTGTTAATTAGGCTATGCAAAGATTCCCCCGCGTTCGAGGTTGATGCTCGCGAGAACGCGGCACCGAGATACGACCGGCTGCTAATCAATTATGCTGATTAACCGTGAGAATATTCGAAAAAATATCCCGCGACTTCCTCCGCGGCATGCTGATCTCGAACGATTCGCGTCGAAACGGAAGCGATAATGTTCGACGGTGGACGAACGGATTATGCATCCCGTCGCCGTGGATCGTTACAACGTTTAACCGAACTTTTATTAATCCTGTCCTCGTAACCCTCGTGTTAATTACACCTTGCGTAACGACAAGCGACGCGACGTTGCAGTTCGTTTTTCTTTGCGGTTTTACGCGCGCTAGAATCGGCCATCTTATGCTGCTGACACATAATTAGCCGCGTTAATTAGACTACGTTGACTGTCCCGTTACAATGCTCGCGGAATCTCGGCACTCCGTTTTCTGCGAATTCCAGTTGCAGAGCGGGGATAACCTTGATCCGAGAGCCGTCCACGAGGATCGTGGACATTAATCCGAGCAGATAATTCCGCGGGGATGATAATTGGATCATGGCTAGCTTAATATTCCGCTTATTACGTCACGGTGTAATAAACCGACGTCGTTTGGTGCTGGTGCCTGTGGAGGGAGACCGACAGAGGGGAGAAAAGGAACGAAGGGTTTCGTCTTGGGCCCCCTAATGGACTCGTCAGGAAGGCCTAAACGTTTAGAGACGTTTAGAGGTCGGTCTGCAATGGCTTATACAGGGTAGGGAAAAGTATGGAAACCCCTAAATATCTCGCGACTTTAGTGGTAAAACAAAAAAAAAAACAAGAGTCACACCTTGGGTAACTTTCAACTAGAGATGGCGAGAACAATCACTAACAGTGATTTTTCACGGTGATCACACAATCACGATCGCAGTCGTGATTAAACTTCGATCACGACCGTGATCCGGAAGATGGCGTTTCAGAAGCGGTTCATGTTAACCCTTTGCACTCTGCACCATCTCGTTGCAAAACATGCGAGCAGGAATCGCATTACATAAAACAGTCTAACTTTGGAAACGTGTCGTTTTTGGTATCATTAGGCTTGATTATAAATTCTTCTAGCTTTCTTGACGCGGTGACACAACTACAAACATAAATCCTTTATGGTGTTACTAAGAAAATCTGTTAGACTCACGATGTCCCCTATGAGGGGACATCCGAATGCAAAGGGTTAATTGTTATCGTTAGTGTCCCGCTGTCTCCCCTCAGCGGAAATTCAAGAAACTGCAAACGAGTCAAATTTAAATTCGAGTAAAATTATACTAACATTGCTTTTAGACCATATTATGATACATATATAATCTAAGAACAACATAATTCATAATTCAAAAGAAAAGTGAAAAGAATGTTCTCTACCAATCCGAAGCGATCACGAACAATCACGAATCACTGTGAAAAATCATCGTGATTGAGAATGAACGCGATTGAATCACGAGTGATTGAAAAGTAGCAGTCCGCGACATCTCTACTTTCAACACGTTAAAGTTAAGATGTAGTGACAGTAACATGTTAAAGCGTCGTTGCAGATATTACGTATTCTCGTGCATCTTGCACCCTTAACAATCGGCAAGTTGATTATCTAAAAACGCGAACGAAATGGATACGGTTCAATGTATACCAAGAATCGAACGTCAGAAATTGTAACGCACACATGGTTGCGTAGTAAATGGAAAACGATTGTTCTCTTTGTAAAGTCCTCGAAAGCTTTTCACAGAGTCAATAACATCTTTTGAAACCACCATTCCCATGGAGCTACTCGATGAATCGCGGTAAAATCGAGTTCAACTTTTGCCGAGCACGTGGCGCGGATTGGCCAGACCGATCTGAAATTTCATTAAGGTCGGTATCGGACGAGATTATAAGAGTTTGCGAACCGGAGGGCGAATACGTTAATTCGCGTTCAACAGGGGTGGCGTAACAACGCGTTATCGCGTCGATAAAATCCGATTATCCCTTCCCGTTGGAAACGGTCCTCAAGAAAGGGCCCCCGGCGCGGGATTTTTTCGCAGAGAACCGGTAACTTTATCGCGGTCGTATCGTTGCCATTCAATTATGGAATTAACAACGCGAACGGCCAGCCCTTTCGGTCAGCTGCGTAATAAATGCTCGCCGTTACGACGATAACGGGCCGAATGAATGCAACGGATACCGGTATTTATGCGATCCAGATATCAGTGGAACAATAACGACCACCACGGTATCGTATGCAAACGCGTGCGCGTAATTATTTTGGAATTAATGGGGATGCGAGTTCGTTGCTGAAACGAAGAGAGAGAGAGAGAGAAGAAAAAAATATGTACCGATTCAAGCACAAGGAGGCCGAGTTTCTCGAACAAATACCTGGAAGTAATACCTATCCCTTTGTCTCCCTCCGAGAAGTAAAACACGGAAGAATAAACGATCCCGAGCGGAAGCGATAAATAAAATTTGTCCACGGTCGATGGTCGGTGGAAGAAAAAAATGAAACAAAGCAAAACATCTCGAAAGCGGATTCCCGAAGCTCATTCCTCCCTTTGTATCTCTGTAATGAGTGGTGGCTTCCTTTTCTCGTCTTTTTCTTTTTTCTTTTTTTCTTTTTTGTTCCGTCGCATATATCACGCGAATAATACACAACGATGCGGTTAAAAATAGGTGGAAAAGGAGGAACGTTCTTGGCAGGATATTTGTGTGGGAACGAAGGAATGGCTTGGCTTAAGGAATGTCTACCCTCGCGGCAGCAAGGGTCGAAGGACTCGACAAATATCGTAAAATGTAAATGTCGCGGGTTCAACGTGATCCCGGGGAGAACTTCTCAATTTACCAATATGCCGAAGCCCTTTTATCCGGCTTACGCGTTCACGGCTGGATTAATTCCGTGCCCGTTCGTCGGCCATCTTCGCGGCCTGTTTCCACGGGATTAAAATTTCTGGACCCGACGCTTTCGCGCGTTTTCATGGATCCCGGATACGGAATACATTTAACTCCGGTGTCTCGCTGCGTCGGCCGAACTTCTACCCCTACATCGATTTGCTTCGCGAACCTCGTCGGAATTCCTCCGAAAAAGGTCAGCTTTTCGGCAAACGAGCGCGTCCGAACTCTCCACAGTCGACCTATTTCGATTATCGCGATCGCGAAAACTTGTTACACGGCCAACTTTCACGGCGAACCGAACGCGGAAGAGCATTTCGGTAGCGTAAATACTCCGCCCGTAAGCTTTTTCTTCGCCGATGTTTCCCAATTACTTCGTCCAAACGACAGATCGCGTTTACTCGCATCCGTTTACCTCTCAATCTTTGCACATCCCGTGTGGAACACAGTAAGGGAAGCCTCCATAATGTTCAGGTCCCGAACTGGCTTTACTATGGAATTCATAATATGATTCTCCCGGATACATCCCTAAAAGGTCCCGACAAGGCAATTACACGTTTCCATTTTAAAATATAATCAGGACTGGATAGGTGAATCATTGTGGGACCCGGTGGGGTTTAAACAAAGGTACTCGATGATTTCCACGATAATTTTAAACAACGACTCGATGGACCGCTATGGGAACCAGTGTGGTACAGTCAGTGTATGGAGAAACCGTTAAAATGAAATTTAATAGGGCCTTAACGAATTGTGAGGACCTGAAAACGTTTACTCGGGGTATTGATCATAGAAATCAATGATAATGTTTATGTTGGAAAACGAATAACAATCGCACCTCTTGTGGGGCGGGGGTGGGTGGGTGGGTGGGGGGGGGGTATACCTCATGAGGGGTCCAGTACATATTGAGTAAAAGTATCAATGAAAAGGAAAACATTCGTCGTTTGCCCGAAAAAAATGATTAAAAATACACCCTCGTACCGCGCGCGCACTGTGGTATTCATAAATATAAATATTCCATGTCAAGGAATACGTCACATAATAAATTGTTGAATACACATTTATAATAATAATTGATTATATTTTCGTGAGTCATTATTCGTAAGACATTTTTCAGAATTCCTTATTTTTTATTGAAATATTTCTGATTTACATGCAACGAGGGTGTGTCCAGAGCTACTCCAAGGGTGTTTCAGGGGCTATAACCGGGATTAAAACGGGAAATAATAAGGCCCTGAGGATCCATCCTTTAATGGCCCCGTTCAAAAAAGCGCGACAATCCCTTATGCCGCCTTACGGGAACCGAACGGGCTTCCTAAATAGGCCCCGAAACGAATTCGGGACAATTAACTCGAACCTTTACGAATCCCTAACAAAATGTTCACGCGGGAACCTTTACACATTCCACGTTAGAGGATCGATGCGGCACCGTAAGGCGAAGGACACATTCGTCCACCGCGTAAAACGACCTGCTCGCTCTCTCGACTCTATGTCCGAGGGAAACTTTTCTCCTGTAATCGATTCAATTTTCCAATTCGTCTTGTTCAATTCCAGCCGGTCTTGAAAGCTCGCCGACGGAAGTTACGCGTCGCCTGGCGGGCAACGCTGGAAAACGACTTTGTCGAGGTACCAAGAAAAACAATTCTCGCGACACCCTCGACTATTGCGTTACGGCTGTCTTACTATCGAAACTCGCAATAACGTACCACTCGTTCCCGTCCGTGTCTCTATGGAAGGGTGGAAAGACGCGATTCTTCTCGCGTAAATGTCCACGCGCACACGCTACCGCGTGTACATCGGATACATCCACCCGAGTTAAGCCGTACAAGATAGATGGTCCGTCCGGTGACCCTCTCTCACCCTGAACGTTTCACTCGCACTTATGATATATGATGACGCCGCTAAAAACTGGCAGACGCGTTTCACCCACCCGCTCGTGCCCCCGGCATTCTCTCTACACTCGGCACCGTTTCGACCTGGAAACGACCTGGAGGAATTGTCGACCTGGCGGCCACCTTGGCCACCTTAGCAGCTGGATAAATCGACGCGAGATGCGAACAATACTTGAGAGATTATACGCTCGGCCGGCGACTAGCGTCGTGACGCCGTCTCCGAAAAACTCCGTATTCCTTGTTCCCGTGATGTATGGTCCCCTGCGAGTTGTCGGTTGTCGCTCGCCTCGGTTCTTACCGTGACTTGTTTCTTGGTGTAATAGACGAAAAAATTCTCACCCTCCGCGGAGCTTCGGGCGCTAACCCTTCGGCTAGAACGCGGCAGGGGAGACTTGGCCAATTTCACGACGATATCTTTGCGAATCTTCTTCTGAATTGTTGCTGGTCTCGTCTTGCGTACTTGGTCGATGTACAGGGTCTCTCAGAATTAGTGTAAGAACCAGAAATGATGATGATGATGATGATTCTGAACCACAATTTCCTTTGCAAAAATGCTGCTTTCTTTATGAATTATTAACGACAAACCATCGATCGCTATTGGTTATTGGGGCTAGAAAATAATTATCACTCAGTTATTCCCTTTTATAAGACACTCTTTGTTTCGACGAGAGAGTTAGGAGCTGCGATGTCGCTCTCAAGAAAATTACAATCGAACCGAGTATTTCGACGTCAGTGGAAAAATGCAACGAAAACTATCAGTGCCCTCTTGTCTCAGAAAAGGTCTGCCGACTTTCTTTTTCGGGTCATGAACTAACTCCAAGAGACCTTTTTCGGTATCGCTTTATTTTTCACCGTCGCGGTCTTAGACTTTGAGTCGCCAAGGGCCCGAAGTATCCAAGAACCGCGAATCACAGCGTCCGAATAATAACTGGTTTTAGCGTCAATAGAGTATCTAATACGACCATAAAACCGACGCTCCTAGTCGCCCCGAAGCAAAATAGGATTATAAATGAAAATTGGAAATACTTCTTAGCACGCAATAATATCAATTGTGTGGATAAATTGTAACATAGGGGTTGAAATAATTTTACAGACAATACTCGTCCCGACTCGGTAGCTGTGATTGGTGAAACTGTAGTTCAGAATCGTCTCAGCTACCCCCCATTTCCGATTCTTGCATTACATCTGGGACACTCCGTATGACACACGCGAACGGTATTTAAGTTTCAATAGAAAGCTGCTCGCTTTACGGGGGTTTACCGAAACGAATGAATCCTCTATAAAGTTTCTTATCCCCTTGGAGAAGAAAAGAGTCCTCGGGTAGACCAACGCCAGATTAGTCGGTAATGGATCCTATTCCTTTCCCCGTTTCGTCGGCGATTAATTAATCGAATTTATCTCGGTCGCTCTAACGATAGACCTCGACGAACGGAAAGAACGCGGACTCGAAAAAGCGGAAAACCACCGGAACCCTCCACTCTGCGTACAGCGAGTGACACGCGAAGCAAAGAGACACAAAACTCGAAGATTTCTTTTTTTTCTCGTCGTGCAACGCAGGCCCGTAGGGGCGTCCTTCGCCGGGAGAGACACTGAAAGTGGAATTTTTCTCTTAAATTAACTCTTCTCAAAGGGTGGAATCAGCTGGCAACTCGTCGAGCTGTGTCTCTCGTGCATGTTAAAACATGCACCTGCAGCGAACGTAATGCTCGAATTTGTCAGAAAAATGGGAAAGAGAAAGAGGGATGCGAACAATGGCGCGGTAATTTTTAAGAAAATTTTTCGTTTCTCGTCGACTCTATTACTTTCGTTTAAACGAAACCCCTTCTTCGTTACGATACCGATAGATCTAACTAAAAATAATAGGCGCTAGAAGTAATCGCGACACGCGCGAAATATCGTTTCTCGGTTTCCGTGTCTTCGCTCAATTTCGAAGAAAATTTCGCTCCAATGTCTGCGGAGGAGCCACGTGAATACGGCCAGGTATTTCGAGCTCTGCTTTGATTGCGAGTGCCAAATTAACGTTGGGGTTGTGCTGTCGTCATAGTCGTTATCGTCAACGTCGTTTCGCGCATATATTCGCGTGCCCGCTAATCATGCCAGCTGCAGTCGAAACCGTGAATCGCGTAGTCTCGGAATCAAAATCCACGGAAACGTAGGAAAGCACTTCTCTATCGAGGCTTGGAAAACTTGCTCGCGAATTACTAGCCGAATACCCCTCGAAACTAGAATTTCTAATCCGTTGCGAAACGATCGTTGTTTAAATAGTTGCCAGACCGAGAGGATAATTCTTCCGAAAGAACGAACGTTTTACTTTCGAAATTGATTTTCCAGCGAAGCGAGTGGCTATAGCTTCGCAAGCTGCCACCTTAAACGTGGCAAGGGTGAGGATGAACCTGTTCGAGGACGGGAGGATTACAACCATCCCGTAACGGCGAGGATGTAGGACGAGCCTAGGGACTCCCACCCAGCAGGGCTGGGGTTAACCAACATTTACATAGGCGCGAGCGTAGACTGAATAACAATGCTTGAAACGGAGCTAAAACCAGCCGGGCCATTCCACCGAGACGGCACGTTCGTCATCCTTCTACGGGCTGCTCAATTGCGCCATGTATCGAACTTGCATGGAAATTAGGACAGATGAATAGAGCTTTGTTAGTTGAGAACGACGAAACTCGGAATTCGAACTTATACCCGGAACTTATACACTCGTTCGATATACGATCTGCTCAACTTTCCCTTAACGAATTTAGATGAAAAGGACATATAAAAATTCTAACTTTATTATATCACAATAGATTTTATTTTTCATACAGTCGGGGACAGGCATTTATGATATACTATACAGAGTAATATCTAGAGCTCGATTTTGTTCGGGGATCACGGCCACCACGCTTCTTATGACATTTTATTTACTATGGCTAAATGTAAAGAATGCAATTGACTCGTCCATTTATCGAGAGCATTGTAACGCGCTGCGCATACAGATTTTTTATCCAGCTCAAGAACTTGATTCACCTGTTAATCGTATGCAATCCAGCGTAAAACCAATGATCCATGAAATTTCTTAGATGATATAAATTTGATCGTATTACCTGATCTATACGGCCACGAATGGTACTATCCAAAATACAAGACACTAACAGGCTCTCAACCTCTGATACATCGATATTTAATTCTTTGCTTATAAAAGGTATATAAATTCTAGTGTACGGTTTTATTAATTTAATCAAAACCTATAAAGTGAAACGGATTAACACTATACCTGAACGTTCGAAATCTCTCTGAGCAATTACGCGTATACCTGAGTATATACATACCTGAGTACGTATATTACGTAACAAGTCCTCGATGTGCTCTCTTATAAAAGGGTCATCCATTATGTTATTTCTATTTTGTTTCAATATTAATTCAAATTGATTAATATCGTTATTTTGATAACTGACCACTAAATTCGTCATTGCCAAGATCTCTGGATCATTTTTATACGGCTTTGCCTCTTGAGAGTCAAACGGATTGATACCAGATTTCATTAGCCTATTTGCATAATTATAAAATGTTCAGAATGTTTGAATACTAACAATACAACCTGCTAATACCGTAACGAGCGCTACTGTTTTATCTAACTCTTACTTACATATTTGCCAAAACTAAATATTTCAAACACGTCGTACGTCTCGGGGATCCAGACTCATCATAGTTTTTAAAGGCTTCAAAGAAATCTGTGTGTGCCCTTTCAAATTCACCTTCTCTTAAGTGCATTTTACCACCACATTCTTGTTACAATAGGAACCACAATTTTACTTTAAACATTATTCAAACACTGTCACGTAACTTCTAATCCTAATCAAACAAATTATACAATCATACCTCTAATGACTCCCATTATTAATGGATGTGGTATAGCACTTTTAATGTGCAAGCTTTGCTCGTACAAAGTCTTTAATTTCTTATTATTTTTTTGTGCTGTGTACATTTGTATTTCTAAAGCATATATCTCTAAAAGCTGAGTTCCCTTTTTCAGATCATCCTCCCCATCGTCAGTCTAACGAAACACATGTATCCAAATATAAAATGACCTCTGTTATTCCTTGCGATATGTTAATGCAAGCAAACCTACCTGACAACTCTGATGAAGTTGTTTTAATATTTTTGCTAACTTATTAAAATCCGATCGATCAAAGTATAACTTTCCCAATTTTGTATTAGTCTTAAACCATAACCTATCATTTTTAGCATCTTTTAATGCATCTAAAGTAGTTTCATAAAAGTCTTGTAACAGTTCCATCTGCAAGATGGATTGAATATAGTAAATGACCAAACTAAACCACACTTATGAACTAACTAAACCACACTTACAACCTAACTAAATTACTTACATTTTTCGATGTGCTAATATAATCTAATATGGAATTTATAGATTTTTCCGAGTGGTTTCTTGTAACTGCACTTTTAATGTACGTTAATAACTGTTTGTACCTGGCCATCATTTCCTTATAATTAGCCTAAAGCAATAAAATATCATAATTCATAAATATATACATATGTAGGAGGTAATCTAAGTAACCCACCAATTTAAAATTAATTTTTATCATTTGTTTCAAAGCTTTGAAACCCCATTCACCCTTCTCTCCTCCCTCTAACTCCAAAACTTTTTGAAAACTCTGTAATGCTGCCTTCGGATCATCCTCCTTTAAAGCTTTGCTATTATAATATTGATTTTCTAAATCAACATCTGGTTCCGAATTCGAGTCCTCCGAATATTCCTAAAATTAGCATAAAAATAACGTCATTTCGAAACTGACCCTATTCCAAAATAACCAATTTTAACAACAAAGCAAGACGAAAAGTGAAAGACTGCATTCCATAAGCATCCACATAACCTAACCAGAATTAAAAGTCCGTTTAATATCAATATCGTAATTCTCCTCACAGGAAATCTCGGAAGTACATGCTTTTTTTACTGTCTAAACAATGCAGAATATCTACGAAACTATTTTTTCATGCCATACATGTCAAAATGAAAATTCTAACCTATTCCACAACCCGAAATATTACGAGTCCAACAACATTGCTTGTGAAAAAAGCGACGAGTACTTACAAGACCATAATCTTCCTCTTCTGCGCACATAAAATCATCCTCGCCGTCTGACATTTTACTAATAATCAAAGAATCTGAATCTTGGAAGTAAGAAATTCACGTTACCCTGTTGACAACCGCAAGTCAGACCAGTTTGTATTTTGAAATTCACATGCGTGCACTGTGCTTACACATGTGCAGTCCTCAATGCAACCTGCATTGCTGCAGATATCATATCAATAAGGTCCTTTTGTCACAAATTATTTTTAACGTATTTTACATGCAATCGTCGAATAATCAAATATCGAAACTTACGCGCAAGAATACGGCTAAATAATTTTTACCGAAATCCATTTTTCATTGATAAACGTGGCTAAACGTAAAGAAAAATACTCCTGACGTTGTACTAGTGACTTGTCAAATTCTGACTGATTCCACTCACTGGTCTGTTTTTGTCAGTGTAATAGGTTATGTTTCTTCCCTCAAAATGGTTAATTCCGATGAATCGTCAAATGAGCCGATACTTTACGAATTGCTAGAATATTTTGTTCGGAAGCAAGACCCAGAACTAATAGTAAGTACATATGCCTAGCGTATGGAAAAAAAAAATTTGAATTATACACAATTTACCTTCACGAGCATGTATTGTTATGTTTCTAACGTAATATTTCTTTTAGAAATGTAGAAATGACGCTATAATATTACCGACGACTGGAACAATTAAAAATGCACTTAGGTATCTCAATAACAGGTACTCCTTACCAGAGAGTATATCGCAACAAATCAGTCTTACATTGCCATGGAAAATTGCAATTGGAGATCATGGACGTTTACTGGCTGTTTTACAAGAAAATGTTATAGAAATTCGAAAAGCAAAAGATGAGTATTCATCAGTTGTTGGGAAAGCTTCTGGTAAGTTACAAAGTTATATAGAGTTTTTTTGTGTCTACGGTATTACTTTTAAAAGATTTCTGATTAAAAGTATAGGATGTTTTAATATTCATTGCACATATTTTATAATTTTAGTTCCAAAGGATGCTTTTCCACATTGGCGTAAACTCTCTTGGAGTCCAGATGGAACAATTTTTGTGCTAGCATCTAGCAATGGCTACACATCTTTCTACAATGCACTTGGAAATAACATTTTTAACATCAGCCCAAAGACTATTTCTCAAAATCCTCATATTTTAGAAGCTGGTGATGCAATAGCATCCATGATATTTCTTAAGCCAAGAATAAAGTCAGAGAAGTGGTCCTATGAATTTCTATTAATCACATATAGTGGTCTGCTCAAATCTTATCATATCTCAGTGAACAATGGATATGAAGCAAATTATGAATTTTCATTTGGCAACTTTTATAAAAATGGTGTTAATGCTGTTACTTATGATGAAAAGCATTCTTTATTTTATGTTGCTGGAAACACAATAACCCAAAAATTAACGGTATGTAATCTATTTTAGACATATGCCAGTTTAGAAAAAACAGTATTCTATAGTACATGTTTTGTTACAGTCAACAGCTTCTGAAAGTGGTTTAACTTCATGGCGACCTCTGAACGATTATCCGTATTGCAAATTGTCATTTGCCTTTGATGATAATTCACAAACTACATCAAGATTTTCTATATGGAATATTATTCCACTGTTAAGCCTGCAGCCAGAATCGATCATATTAAAAATAAAAATCTCACCAAATAGTACATTTTTAACATGTTTGCATTCAGATGGTTCGATATCATTGTGGGCACTACCCAATTTATTGTTACAAAAGAAATGGAAATTGTTTGACCAACCAGATTTTAATATACCTAATCCCCTGGGACATGCAAAATCAAAAAAATTTCCACCAGGTGTGACAGAATTTCACCCATTAGACATTGGTTGGTGGTCTGACCAGGCAATTATAATTGCAAGATACACTGGATCTACTTCTGTATGTTCTACAAAGAACTTAAAAAATCTTCTGGGGACCAGTCCCGAATTTTTAGCTGGACAACCCCAAATATGCGAACTTGGTCCAGATAGAGGCTTCCTATGCTTAGATTGTGAAACATTTACAACAAGTAAAAAACGAAATAGAGATTCTAATCCTGAAGCGCAAATATTAGGTTTGTATTACGGTACATGTTCTATAATTTCTATACACGCGATAAAAGGTATATTTATTCGATTTTTAAGACGCCTCATCGGAAAGCGAAGAGGAGCACGATGAATTAGAACCAATTAGTATATTAAATTACACCACGAATGTAGTACAAAGTACTTTATACTCTATAACTGACATCGAAAGATTTCAACCCAAAAGAAAAAAGTCAAGAGTATTGTTTAGAACATATAGAATCCTTGGTCTTAAGAGTACAACACCTGAAGAACTTTATTCGAGAAAAATAGATATAGAGGTATGAGTTTTTATAAAATTCAAAGTATCTCGAACTAGACGAAATAAAAATTATTTTATAGGAGTACGAAGAAGCATTGGCCTTAGCCAATACATACAACTTAGACACGGATCTTGTTTATCAAACGCAATGGCGAAAATCCGAATTATCTTTGAATGCCATTCAAGAACATCTGAGTAAAGTTTCTAAAAGATCTTGGGTTCTACATGAGTGTGTTACCCGCGTACCGGATACTATAGAGGCAGCAAGAGAATTATTAAATTTTGGATTAAAGGGTGCCAATTTAGAAACTTTGATAGCAATTGGAACATGCGATAATGGAAAATTTGTAGTCGACGATACCGATGAAGATTGGAGTGAAATGGACGAAGAAAGTGTAAGTTTAAGACAGGTAAGCTTATCTGTTCTTATCTAAAAATATATAAAAATCTGAACATATATTAAACGTTAATAAAAACACAGCTGCAAAAAACAAATCAATTGCTTGAAAAAATTGACATGAAAAATTTATCAGAAGCTCAGAGCAACTTGATTAAATACAGAAGAAAGCTTCTAGATCATTTGGATAAATTACTCACATACGAAATTATTTTGGGATCATCATCGAAATATAATAAAAATTTTTACGAGGAATTTCGTCAACTTTCAGCAGTTGAGAATGCGATTAGGTATAAACAAAATAATATAAATTATTTATAATATAATTTGAGAATTGACATGCCGATTCTAGTATCATTAATTCGTTAAGCGCAGATTTGCCAAGAATGGCGATTGTCAAGAAGTTGAAATTATGTTCACGTATTATGGCGAAAGTTTACTACCTCATTGGCTAGCAATTATTAGCTTTTTCCCAGAAACATTAAATCCATTGAAATATAAAAAACTTCTACCGGAATGCGATACCGATGGCCAATTATTTTTGCTCGATCAACGTGAATTACGGCAAAAGGATTGGTCTGAGAAAACTGAGTTCAATGAAATAATTAATTTCAAAAGTGACGATAAATCAAATCAACTATACGAATCCGACCCATCGCTATCCATATATAAGTAAACTAAAATATACTCTATATTATTTATTTTACGATATTTGTTATTTTTATGCATGTTTTAATTATTCTTTGTCTTATTTAGGGATACCTTGCTTACTACAGAGTTACTTCAAAAATGGTACAAATCTCGAGCTTATCAAATCGAAAGAAACAGTTACTTAGTTGATAATGCTTTGCAATTGATAAAGATTGCCAAATCGCATAACATTAATGGTTTAGAAAATCTGTTGTTAGACTTAGAAACTTTAGATGATTTGATTTACAAAGTTTATGTAGAAGATCTATCTTTAGATCATTTACAAAAGTTAACTGATTTAGAAAAAATCAAACTGCTAATGAGCATGACTACTGAGAAGAGTTTCGTTGACGACATCAAAAATTTCGTACTACCATTTATTAAAAGAAGACACCAATATTTGGTATGCACGAAAGACTAAGTTTATCAATGATTATTGCATTTCTAATTTGGTCCAATTTCTAGGGTGGAGAATTACAAAGACATTTGTTCAGTGATTATTTAATATCCATTAGTAAAGAAGACCTGACACTATTGGTCAAACTTTTCGAATACATAAAACAATCTCAAGATAATGAAATTGTTCAAATGATAGAAGACATTGCCATTTTAGCGTTACATTGTATATACGCTTGCAATGATCCTAATATGTATGAGAAAGCAACGTGCATTGTAAATTCTATTGCGAAAGATCGCGATGGAAAAAAGACCAGCGGAATGTGCACTTTACTTGAAGAACTTGACAGAGAACTGGAGTGTACAAAAATCTTAAACAAGTATGGAGTTAAAACCACGTTAAATGCGTTACGGGAAAATAAAAGCAATCCCGAAGCAGCTAAACAATTATTAATTCAAATGGCAAGAGGCTTGAATAAAATGTAAGCAGTGCTATTTAAGAGTTTGAATTGTTTTTATAACGGTTTTTTTGTATATTAATTTGTGTACATTTTTCTAAAGAATTCCGCCTCCGGATGAAAAACAGTGGGCTCAGTTATTGAATGAAATGTTAGAAATTCACAGTTTGGTTTTTACTTGCGTCGATATAGAAATATGTTTCGAGATCTGCGTCTCGGCACGCTTAGTATCAGGTGTTAAATCCAACATACAGAATTGCGCTGGTTTAATCGAAACGAAGAAAAATGAACAATCTTTGTTAAAAGTATCGTACGAAAAGGCCGTGAACTTGATCCTGGAGGCTAGTAAAGAATATTTTAATAGTTCAAAAAGCCTCACCGATTCTAACATGGAATTGGCTAGGTAAGTTCTTGTATTTGAAGTAAATTTTATCTTTATTTCAATTTCTATAAATTAACTTTTATTCCAGAGCTTGTCTTCATCTAATTGTAGACGATAATCCACATATCAAAGAAGAATACGATCTGATCAATTCGCTACAAATTTTGAACGAGTTCAATATCAGTATACTACCGCTCCAAGTCAGATTAATGCAAGACCGACTAAAATTGATATCAGATTGTTTAAATAAACGCGAGGATGGTCATAAAAGTCGTCAACGTTTACTAACTCTAGCAACTTATTTGCGAATCGAAAAAAATAATAGCAAGGCGCGCGAAGGGAAAGTTTTAGAATTAATAGCGAAAAAGGCACTGGAGGTAAGTAAACTTTTTTTGAATTTACTGCTAAAAATTAGATAAACAATATTGAAAAGTTCGTTTTACCTGTAGCTTCATTTTACAGGTAAAAGATTTTAATGTTTGCGCTGCTACTTGTGAACAATTAATGCAGAATAACTACATTCCCGCGTGGACAGTTGCATTAGACTTGGGATACTGTGAAAACTACGAAGATTTAAAAACTAGGCAAAAATGTTTATGGTTTGCTATAAATAATGGGCCTAGCGATATATTAGGCAAAGCACTTGATCAGATACATCTTATAGAAATACAAATTTTACATAAAAAATTAGAGCTGTGGATACCCTCAACCGAGCCTAGCGATCTTAACGATGCCGATAACGCAGATAGCGAAGATGAATTCATAGACGCGATGACTACCGTAAGAAGTATATATAAAATAGATTAGTATTCTAAACAATCAATTTTACCGTCATATTTTTAATTTACAGCCACAAGTGGAAACAAAAGAATTTGTTCCAAAAGTGTTAGAAGCGTCTACGGGAATAGTAAAAAGTTCCGCAAGTATTATGAAAGAATCAACATTTGGTTTGATTAAAAGTATAAGCGACTCGAACTTTTGGAAGTCTAGATTAAAACTTAACTTTACAAATAGCCGAGATAATAGTATAGAATACGATAAAGCAAGTCAAGAGGACAATGGCGATCTTCAAAGTTTTCCATGTTTTTATGAATGTTTACATAAACGACATAGACTTAGTAATCTCGACACTAAATATATGAATTATTCAATGCCGGATATACAGAATACAAAGTTAAAATGCTGTCGGACATTTTTAAGAATAGCTATGTTGAGTGAGTCGTCTTGTTGCGGATTAGAAGTTAGCGATATTAATCACTGTAAGCGATATTATACGATACTTTGTACCTAAACCGTAATTTACGTCTTTCGATAAATAATAATTCATCTGTTTCAGTACTTCTAGAATGTGCAAGATATACTATGGAGGACGATTGGTTATTAGGAATGTCATATTTATTTAGTATAGAAAAAAATTCTATAATAGAAACGCAAAATGTCTTAACAGAATTTCCACAAACAGAATTATACACTCAAACTGCATTGTATTACTACTGTTTGGAGTTACATAAAAGATTATATAGAGATTTTGAAAATTTATATTTATTTAATCCGATAAGTTTAATAAGGAAAATTATAAATGTAGCTCATAAAAGTAGAAATGCAGATATCTATGAAAATTTCAAATATTGGCAAACACGTTTACTTGCTGATCAACAACTAGAAGGCACAACATTTTTTGACACAAATCAAATAGCCGAAAATTCTGTAACAACTAAAGAACTTGAACTTGAAACTGAGCCTATTCAAAGTTCGACTTTACACCCTGGAAAATCACAAAAGAAAACAATGACAACTGAAAAATCATCTTCACAAATTGAGGGGAAAAATGAAATCAAACTAGGCTTTTCTGAATCAAGTGTTAAAGGCGAAGTAGAATGGACTCATGATTGGGGCAACTTTTCTGACGAAGATGTAGAGACTTTTGAGAGCAAAAAAGACATTCCAAAACATGAATCAAGTATAGACCATAATATTCCTTTGACAAAGGATATTGGTGAATGTGCAACAGAGAAAGATCGTTTTGAAGCTTTCGAAAAAATGTTCAATAGAGTACATAATATTGATCATTTTCATGAAATAAAGGAAATAATGTTACGATGGCCAAAATTCAATGATCCTGCATACACTACTATCGACAAACATCCAGTTTTAAAATTAATGAAATTAGTGAATGTGTATATAACGGAAGAAGATAAAAGCAAGCATAACAAACAAATTTTCCAGGAATATAGAATGTTAATAGAAGCATTATCTTCGTTGGATGTAAGTTTACAAAGACTATTAATTTCATCTGATAATAATACAACTAAATTCATTGATTATTAATTCCTTAAATTTTATCTGACAGATGCTTAAGGAATTTTTAAATACCCAACAGATCCCTCTTGAGCATGCGATCTATATTAGATTAGATATGGATGATCTGATACTTCATAAAGAGGCTGTAAATATTCTCAAAGAAAGGCATAAAGTATGTTCATTCTTTAATTAAAATGGTATTACTCTACTTTAAATCAATATTTTGACACACCCATCGTTTTGTGTTTTAGGATTTGATACTATCAGCTCCGATATTAGAGATGTTATTCTTAAAAAATTTAACACCATATTTTGATCCAAATCACGAAGTATATAGTCGAATTATCGAACATGTTCTTATGAATCGATCTCTAACAAATGTAAAAGAAAATGCAGAAATCCTTGTGAAGGAATTAAAGAAACAAAAACATATATCTCACGCCTTATGCATAATTAAATTGATGGAGGATATTCCCCCATCTTTGTGCACATTCGACACTTGTTACGAAATTCTAATGAGAAAATGATTATCCGTTCCTGTTTATAAGAAAGCTGTGATGCAAATTAAATAAGACTTTAAGCATGCAAATGATTATAAGTTGTACTTGATTACGCTTCTATTCTCCAATCGCAAGAACCTCCTTTTAAGATGACAAAAATATATATTATGAACATTTGTTACACGTTATTTGTAAATATAAATACGTTATGTATATAAAATCAATCTTGATCGTAGATCGCTTAATTTTGATTTGAATCCTATAAACTATGAACCGAATTCAAATGGCGGACAATTACCGATCGAGGATTCAAATTTTTTTTCGATCAAATGAGATTAGCCATCTAGCGGTGAATATGTAAACTAATTGTTTTACCTATAGCCAGCGCCATCGGTGGGAAAACGCCGAAGTTTGTCGTGAAATAGTTCCTAGTTTTTAACGCTAGATGGCGTATGCCGTTTGTATTTACCGACATTTTAATATATTGTCGTAATACTTACATAATCTCTTTTATTACGTTCAGTAAGGAACCAGTAGTTGTACTACGAGCATTTTCCTATTAAAATTCAACTAAGAAAATGTTTTTCAACCCATACGTTCTACAACAATGTTTGGACTAACTGGTCACGACATCTAACCAGAAAGATCTAGAACTATTTTTCGATAAGCTTAGACGTTCTGACGTAGATGGCGCCCTATACTTTTTATCGATCTAAATCTGTCGCGACATCTAACGATAAAAACCTAAATCTATGTTTGGCACTATATACTTTAAATAGTATATTATATACATAGATCTATATAAGTATACGTATGTATATGTAGTAAAACTATTCTATACATAAGTAAAACTAACGTATTTCAAATGAAGCTTAGCCAATAGCCAAGCCAAGCTAGATCAACATCGATAACTTTGTTCAGGAAATAAGTCATTGTATGTTATTGCGAAATTAATACCATATGAAAGATGTCTGCTGAAGTCGAACTACAAGATACTTCTAACAATATCGAGTCCATAGAAAATACTCAACACCTGAAAGAACGTGCAGAACGAAATCGTCAAAAAGCATTGCTTTTAAAAAAATCTAAGATTGTTTCTCATCCTTATACAAAACGGTATGTTGTCTATGCTATAAGTTAATGTTGCTCTCAAGATTTTGAACACTGATTGAAATAAGTACGTTTTAGATTATTATGAATTTGATAAAAAATGTAATTTTTTAAGGGGAAGTAAAGATTCCACAAACAGTAGATCAATAAAAGTCCAAGGACAACGTGTCATAGACAGTGGAGGTGGTTTCCTTATAGAAGAAAATGATGACTTAGAAGAGCAAATGGTACATCTTGAACAACTTTGAAATCTATAGTAATAAATGTTATAAATTTTATACATTTAAATATTCAATCTTTATTTTCTGTCAGTTACAAATAACAGCAGAACCTGCTCCTATTGTTGCCAATTTGCCTTGTTGCGATGAGTGCAAAAAAGAGTTTAAGGACTCCATTCTTTTGCAAACTTTTGATTTAACTGTATGTGATAAATGCAGGTACACAGATCAATTTAAAATAGTAGTTACTTTATTGTACTAACGTTATTTATACATAGTTGGAGTTCTATTAACCATTTTTTTTTTTTTTTTTTTATTTTATTGCAGGGATCCTGAAGAAAAACATTCGTTAATTACAAAAACAGAAGCAAAACAAGAATATTTATTGAAGGATTGTGATTTTGATAGAAGAGAACCCCCATTAAAATGTATCACAAGAAAGAATCCTCACAATGCAACTTGGGGTGAAATGAAATTGTACTTACATTTACAAGTAGAACAAAGAGCTTTGGAAGTTTGGGGGTCGGAAGAAAAACTGTTAATGGAGAAGGAATTGCGTGATAGTAGGCGGGAAGGGACTAAAATTAAAAAATTTAATAAAAAGGTAACAATGTTTAATATTATAATATTATGCTCATGTTATATCAAAAAAGATAGTAACCACTCTTGTATGTGTATACATATATTCTTTGTTTAATAAGTTATTACTTTTTGGTGTTTAGATTAAAGAATTGCGAATGCAAGTTAGAAGTTCAATATATGATAAAACAAAAAAAGCATCTCATACACACGAATTTGGGGAAGACACATATAACGAGGAGGATGATACATATACACACACCTGCAATACTTGCGGTTACGAGGAAACATACGAAAAAATGTAAATTATAAATGTGTAACAAACATTGTAAAAATATTTTATTAGGCTGTGTGCTACCATAATACCTGCTTCTTTTATATTAACAGAAGGCTATTAATGCATGCAGAATGTGTACATGATATTGAAAGAAAATCAAAAATGATCACGTGTCGTATTATTAATTTATTATCATTTATTTTCTTATTGTTCTTTTGAAATATTTTTAATAGGAATTTTATACGTTTGTACTAATAAAGTTTATGTATAATGCATTTAAAATTTAAACGATTCTTCTTTATATTCAACATATAAAAACAAAATATATAATTTACAATTTTTATTTGCATTGTAATCCCATAATCATATGCAATTTTCTAGTTACGAAGAATATTTATTAGTTTGATTTTACTCGGTATACCATATAATGTACAGTCTTTGATTACATCATTCTTTACATTATGCGAATCCTGACCGATGAAATAACTACAACTAAAAATTATTATTGCACTATGTAAAAATATGATCGTGTACGCAAAAAATAATTTTTGCACAATGTTAATTTTATACAACCATCGTTAATCGTATAGTTCTTTGCAAATTAAGTATACATATTTAGTATATATTCATAAAACGTATTGGAAGATGAACATGATACGTATTAGTATATGTACATATAGCGTATCCGAATCACTTTTATAGGTTAACTTAGGATCCATTTCACTGTTTTCGTTAAGATCATTCTATCCATTTCATTGCGTTTGCTTCTATTTCTGTTTTCACTTTTTGGTATATACTTTTTACGTACATGAACGAAATATTTCTTTGGAATATTACGTTGAAGCGGTCGTCGGACAGTGTACACAAGACTCTACTGAAACGTCAAACCGGAACCAATTTACGTACGATTAACGTTATGCTTTGTCTATATAATCCTTACAAATACTTTGTACAGGCTCTAACTTGTTTGGCACAGTCAATGTATTTCCCATACTACTTGGAGGAGCGATCATTGCATTCGTTACTGTAGTAGATGATCTAAAAAATAATTGTACATTATTAAACGTGACGTCTTTAAAACAGAAAAATTATATTATTTTATTATCAACGTACCTATTGTGCCTAAGGTGACTTTTTACTAAATGTCCAGCTGTGAGAGCAGCCATCAATGATAATTCACCGGCAAGTACTGTAGCACATACAATTCTAGCTAATCTACTAGCATTTTCACCAGGTAAATCAGCGTTTGCGCCTTTAACACCCAGCATAGCTAAACACGCTCCTTGCGCAGGAAGACCGGTTCCACCACCGATTGTACCTATCTCTATACTGGGCATTGTACAGGATACATACAAATCTGTACCATCCGCTCCCCATGGTTCCATCAAAGTCATACAATTACTACTACCAACATTCTGTGCAGGATCTTGGCCTGTAGCTATATAGATCGCCGTTACGATATTTGCGGCGTGCGCGTTGAAACCGCCTACGCTGCCAGCTACAGCAGATCCAATCATGTTTTTGCTTATGTTCACGTCAACCAAAGCATGAACCGAGGTTTTCAATACATTGGTAACGACGTATGCAGGTACCACTGCTTCGCATACTACACTTTTTCCTCTACCCTGAATCCAGTTTACCGCCGCTGGTTTTTTATCCGTGCAGAAATTACCACTCAACGATAATATCTCCATATCGGGGAAATGTTCCTTCACTGTGTTCAACGACTTCTCCGTGCCTTTGGACAGCATGTTCATTCCCATAGCATCACCAGTCGTCGCGACGAAACGAATAAATAAATGCCTACCAGCGATGCGTACATGTATCTTTGTCAATCTTGCGAATCTACTAGTTAAATTAAAATGACTCTTCATTTCCTCAAAGTTCTCTGGGTCCTGCATCCATGCCATAGCCTCGCTGGCTCTGACGATATTTGGAAATCTTACAACCGGTCCTCTGGTCATTCCATCGGCCACTACCCGGCTCGTTACACCGCATTTCATCAACGCCCTGCTCCCGCGATTAGTAGATGCTACCAAACATCCTTCGGTCGTAGCCATCGGTACATGATATAATTTACCGTCAATTAATAACGGACCGGCAATTCCAAGCGGCACTGGCACATATCCTACGACGTTTTCGCAACAAGATCCCAGTACCTTGCTATAATCGTAATCCTTGTATGGTACGTCAGGCAGTTCTCCGATAAATTTGCCAGCCTCTCCAATTATAAGACGCCTAATGGCGACACCACGTTCCATATCTCCAACAGCTTTTTCTAATTGATAAGCAGCTATATGTTTATGCCTAACTAACTCAATAACTTCTTCGTCTGTCAGAGCAGACGCTCCAAGCTGTGAAAAGAACACGATGTCAGAAAAAAAAAAAAAAATTAATTGTATGGTATATTCTTTTTCCATTAGAAATCTACTTACTTCGGATTTATATATTTCAAGACATTCTTCTACCGATCTAGGAACTTTCGATTGAGAAGACGAACCCTCGTTACTCGACGCGTCTATGTTGAATTGCTTGCCGTCGGTTTGTACCTCCTTGTCGATGAACTCCATTTGAGATTCACTTTCATCTTCGATCCAGTTACCGCCTACGCCGGACAACGGGAAAATCGCGGACCGCGTCCCGGGTAATGGTTCTCCAAATCGTTGACGCAACGACATATTCATGGTGGTCGTGTTCATGGTTTCAGTAGCAGTGTATTCGCTTTCAACTTTTTCCTCTGTATCGTTCTCCTCTTTGAATCGTAACTGTTTCGCGATGTCTCTCTTGTCTTCAAAGAAAATAAACTTGATCGCTAACGCAAGAAGAAGTATCAGTATCACGATATTGTCCGCGCTCACTGACAGCCAGTTCATCAAATACTCTTTCACTTCCGATGGATTCTCTGTTTTGTTGTAAGTGTCCGCTACAATGTGTGTGTTCGCAAGTGACATCTTACCTTCCACCGCGTGGCCATTTTCATCGTTCTTGAAAGGCCAGCGACTGAAACATACGAACATTTTATATTAAGACTTATCTGACTTTATTATCCGAGACTTGTCGTCATTTTCATTTTTAATGTTAATTTCATTTTTACGTATATATCGCATGGAAATTAATTTTAATTTAATCGCACTATTTGTTAATTAGAATAGGTTTAATCGCTAAGCCCATGTTTATTCATAAGATTTCCAGTTATAGAAATGTATCAAATAAATAAGATAACATGATATAGCGAAGTATCATGGAAACGTAATACGATAGGAGACTATCGATTCTTCGTTATTTAATTATTCATAACTTTAATCAAAGTATCTTCCAATACCTGCCAATTTAAAATATAGCGAGTAACCGCTTACGCTAGACGCATGCACTTTAAGTATACATGAAATATGCGATACATCATTAAATATGCCTTCACAGACGATGTAACAAATCGCGTAAAGTATGGTAAATAAAACATATATTATTAAAATCTTTTAATGACGATGTTACGCGTAATAAAGATTTACATATTCGTTTGTGTCAACCTTCGAGTTTCACCATCGCGTTACTAAAAAAAGAATTCCCGAACCTCGTGAAGAGAACAGCAATAGATTACGAATGTTCCACACGCTTTTTCTATTCCGACGAGCTATTTCGACGAAATTTCGAATTCGACGCAAAAGAATCAATAATTACTGTCATTCTTAACCCGGCACAGTCGAGTCGCGTACTGCTTCACAAGTTACCAGTGAAAGGGTTAAAGGAGTCCGAACTCCTCCGTGATACAATCTTCTTTTACAGAATTCATTGAATATGAATTAAACGTATTCTTATATTACTGTGTAATAAGTTGAACCTGACCCGTGGAAGTTGGGAATAAGAAAACTGTCAAACGGTAAAACGTCAATACACTCCGGTTAAAAAAGTGCACGCGGTAGGGGCAGATAGATGATAACTCCCTGACAGTTTCCTTTCCCTACGCGCACGTTATCTGATGCTATAAGGGAACTCGAGGTAAAACGAGTGCTATTCTCCAAATTCTTTGAATATTGTCGCGTTTTTATTTCTACCTTGTCGTTGGGCTCCAACTTATGAAAACAATGTATCGCTATCACTATCCTTCAATTAGAATTACTTTATCTTTACCTCGAGATACGCGGAGTTATGGTTTAAGCAATCAGTTTAACCGCGATACTAAAGACTAGTAATTGCCTTAGACACAGGAAACTTGATGAAAAGTTACCATTCAGAGAAATATACTTTTGGGACGGCGCTTTTGTATCAGAAATATATGAGCGCATATTGTATTCCTGTGTCCAAACATAGCGACGCTATTGTCATTTAAATAACGAACCTATCTTTTGCGTGGCGGCCCCCCCCCCCTCCACACGTGCGCGCGTGCAACATGTACGTAGCGTTTATGATGTACGATGTGTAGATAGCATTGCACGGATACTCTGCATGTTTTGTTGTACACTGTTACGTGTTGCGTTACGTATGTGTGACCTTAGTACGGAACTTTTGTAGTTAGGGGAAAATTACTTAACGCGGTCGTCTTTTATGCAGTGCCACTGCTTGGAAGGACATCGCCAAGAAAATCGTTTCCTATCGTATGAAAATACGAAAGGCTTTTTTACCGTAATTAGATAATACCGTTGCGACGGTACGAAGATGCCGCATTTAATTAAAATGAATTCTCGTGCTTCAACTCCCCGGCGCAACAATAATACGTTACCTGTTGGCGTGCACTACGAATAGCCCAGCGATCATGATCATCTTTACGCGCTCCACCACCGGATTCGGCTTTTGATCTTCCTCGTTCAACGGATGCATCATGAAAATCTTGTCTGCGGTCAATGGTTTCATGCCATTCGTTCCGCGGGAAAGCTGGGATCAAAATTACAAAAATATGAAGCTCGCGATTGGTACGCGTACGCCAAGTTCCGTGCTTCTACCGATGACAATTGTATTAGGTCGTCCTAAAAGTTCGTGCCATTTATACTTCTATTTCTCAAATTAATACGTGAAACATACTCTTAAGTGTCGCAAGAAAAGATAATCTGTCTCATTTCGCAATAGTTTTTCACCTCTCTCAGATAGTCATTATACCGTTATTAGAAAATTTCCGTGGTTTTTTTATTAAATTTCGACACAGTCTTCGGGACGAACTTACGGGACGACCTAATATTATAACAATAATTCGAATTACCTCGAGGATAAGTGACAAACACGCAGGGTAGAAGGTCATGAAAACGATATAATTAACAAGAACACCGAGGCAAGCGAAACTGCACAGGATTTCCAATCTCTTAACACCGGATAACGATCCTATGCTGATGAGCAGGGTCTCCACCAATGTGTCTAACGTGATAGTTGGTCCTAAGAGCGACATGCCGCGAGCGATGTTCGCTCGCACCTCCTCTTGATTTCGTGAGCTCAAAGCCAACTGCGCTAGTATAGCGGCCTTGGAGAGGTCGATGATAAGCAAGAAGAAGAACAACGCATCCCTGAAAAGGAAACGATACATTTATCCGATAGAAACGAACGTTTCTCTGGGCTTTCGAATGAAAACTTACTTTAAATCGGAAATGTCGCTGCGTCCAAAGTTCACTACGCTAGACGTGAACACAACACTGGAGAAGACGGTGAATAGTCCAGCGATACCTAATGAAACGTTCCGTTCAACTGGCTACATCTTAATAATTTAAACTATAAGTACAATTTCAAGCGAGAAAGCTACGCGGAATTCTTCGCGATTAAATTTAATGCAAATTCGGCGATTAATTGTCATCGCGTGTCGCATAGATCGAAACGGTATCGCTTTTCGCGGTACTTTCACTGACGCCGAAAGCTTTCGCGCGTACAGCGATACCATTCGGCTGTACGAATAATCGCGATACTCGTATTTGTTGTATTGGGCTGTCTGAAAAGTCCATGCCGATTTTTAGTAGGCGGTACCGGTCTGAATATATCGGAATGGCTGAAAACAAATAACACGTGTACATTTCTTAAAAGGTGGAAAAGTTGTGGAACAAAATGGTACATATATATAATTCGATAAATATACATGAAAATTCAAATATGCCTTTGAATTTTTCTTAAAAATAGGGATGAACTTTCCGGACAACCCAATAATATGTTCCCCTTCGAACGCGCATTTCTACGTTTCTCGTCGTTGCGCGCGATTACTTACCTAATATATATTTTGATCCCAACTTTTGTAGATTGCGAAACTGATGGTAGGTAAATAGTATCGCTAGACACCGTATTATAGTCATGACTATAATATCGGCCGCGTTTAGGTCCTAATAAATAAACAGTCGTTAGACGGATGCCTGAAAATGGCGCGGCGCGTCGGAAAAGTCGCGCCGCAGTATGGGTGTCCGCTGATAATGCGATAAGTGCCGTTTTCAATAGTTGCGATTCAGGTGGAAAACGAAAGGGAATCGTCCCTTTATAGCCCGACTCATTTCATTACACAAATGAACCTGTTTTCCTAAGATGGTATGTCTCCCTAGTTGAGAAATGCTTGGTCTGGCATGAATTCAATGGTGCAACGCTTCGCTATGGCGTTTTATAATAATTTGGATTTTTGGCCAAAATCATTACTACTGAAATTTTTAGTGTGTATCGTTGACATACCAAATTGAATAAAAAAAGTTGGTCTGGCAGATTGTAAGCGGTGCTAAATGGGTCTTTCCGTCGGAAAACCTTGTTGGAAAAACGAAGTAGTTTGACTAAAATCGTTAACATCCATTTAGCACCGCTTACAATCTGCCAGGCCAACTTTTTTATGCAATTTGGTATGTCAACGATACATTCTAAAAATTTCAGTAATAATAATTTCAGTCAAAGACACCGTTATTTCTGACATGTTTACGACTTTCTAGCGGAGCGATGCACCGTTTGTGCGCTGCCAGCCTTGGATTATTTTGATTCTTTAGTAGAAAACAGTGAAATAGCAAAAGGATATTTTTCATGAAATTGGCCGAAATTTGATGTCGCAGGCTCTCGGACTATTACGCAAGCATACTGCGTTCGGATTTTCTCAACACTTGTTCATATCGATTCTAGGTCTTTCCAAGTCTGCTTACGTCCGTGTTACATCGGCCACCTCGACAATGCGGAGCCACAGGAAGAGTTCCCTCCCGTGACTGTCCATTTCCGGTCTCCATGTTCAGGATGCATGCCGTAAGAGTAAAGGTCGTCACGATCACCTCCAAAGGATGCCCCGCGCAAAATCGGCCGTGAATCTCGAACAGCCGCGTCAGCATGTTTCTCGTTCCGGGCAACTATTTACAATCTGGAACACGCAATCATCGTACATTTCTCTTAAACGTTCGTTCGTTCAACTAACTGTTGGGGCATAATCGTAATAACAAATTTGCTCGCGGTTACGATCGTATTTTAAGGTGTCTTCGGACATAGAAATGTTTGTACATGAAAACCGACTTCAGTAAAACGTTAACTCCAAACGAGCCTGGACTAATCGTTATCGCAGTGTCTCTTAACGGAACCGCCAACGGTTTCGCTACTACAGAATTCTACATGCTACGTACTATGACGCACCTCCTCGCGTACGCATCGCAACTTCCGTTTTAATCTAATCAACGAAACGTATTCCGTTATTGAAATTAACACACAGTGTTTGCACGCTTAAATTCGGCGCACTCTTACATTTCACGCGAGAAGTTTCGTAGCTCGCGTGCTACGGAACCGAGTCCGATAGCCGTCGCAAAGAAAGCGACAGTGTACGCTTATTGAAGAAAGCGGTGTCCGTTCGCTAAAGATATTCGGTGAAATCGGTAGGGAAAACTTGCCGGATGGCTCCTCTTACTTTTCGAAACGAGAGAAGAAGAGGGTGGCGGACCGAGTTAACCGCGGCAAAAGAAGACGAAGGACGGGATGTACCGCCGAATCGGAGAAAGCGATGAACGACGGACCGGTTATATTGCGGCACAACCGATTCAATGCAGTGTGTCACTAATGCTCCAAATAAGTCGTAACGTTTACTTTCGGTTACGCAAGACGGTCCGGCACGTGTGCGAGGAGATTTTTAATCTCCGAACAAGTCGAAATTAGGGATTTCGACATACGACATCCGAACATTTTCAGATTTTCTAGTTAGGACGAGCTGTAGAAAGCAGCGAGGACTACAGACGGGTAATAATATCAATTCTGTTGCTAGAAATAGACGCGATCTTCAGCGTTTCGACGTTAACGAAGACACCCGAGTGCTTAACGAACGGAGATCGGTCTTCAAAGTAGCCTAAGAGCTCTTGCACACGACGATACGCGTATCGAAATATGCGTATGCGATACGTATCTGCTAGCACGATACTTATGCGATACTGGATCCAATTAATTTCGTAGCTCGGTGTTGATCATTTGTTTTTCAGTTAAACATATCTTCTCGTTTGAGAAACACGCGTTCTTAGTTAGTGAAAACTTTTCCGAGATAATGGATGAGATCGAAGCTTTATCCATTTGGTTTCTACATAAAGAAGCTACTAAAAGGAGAAAAGTTAAGAGAAAATATTGGGTTCATTCTATTAATAATATAAGAGAAGAAACGGGAGCTTTTCATATTTTATTCGAAGAACTTTGTAACGATCCATGTGATATTCTTCAATTATTATGTCTAAAAATTTTTTATGAGGAACGTGAACGAATTCGACGATACTGCGCAGCGTCGTGTGAATGCTCGCATCTATTTCGCAGAAAAAGTTGCCGGCGGCCGACCAACCGCGGATACCGAAAATCAGTATCGCGATGCTGCATCTCGCGAGAATCGTCGTCTGAACGCTTCCATAACATTACGTGCACCATCGGTATCCTCCGTACGCGTATCGTCGTGCGAAAGAGCTCTAAGAGAAACGCGCGTCAGGATTAAGAAAAACATTCGCGGTACGAGGAATGAATATTGCTCCAGATATAGTCTCATTGGTACGACCGTACAAAAAGTAAGGTAATTAAACGTCGAGTATAACTTGTAAGAACGAAATGTCTGTCAAGGTCGGTAACTTTCCAAGAGCTCCTGAGAACATTTCTATACTCGACTGACCACTGACCTCTTCTTACTTTCAATGGGACCGCGGTTGAAAGCGCCTATTCCATTATTTTGACGGCATACTGTTATTCAAATAAATTCCCGTCGAACGTTTCCGGAAATGTCGCAGAATCCGACGATCTCCTTCGAGCGATAAAACTCGAAGTCGAGCGCATCGAGGCCCGTAAGATATTGCTTTTTTTTACTAGTTACCATACTAGTTACAGCTTTCTAATTATTATTAATTAAGGATTAGATAGCCTACTAAACAATAAATTACATTAGAATTTCAAACGTAATTCAAATATTCAGAATATGCACTTTGTAACATCGACTGGACTGACGTTTGCGCATTGATTTATCGAACGTTTAATGTTGGACCCTGGACACGATCGAGAATCGGGTATAGGGCACGTTGTGTATTCGTTATACAAACAATCGTCGGTTTTCCCAAATCGCAACAAAATAATAAGAACCCGAGGAATCGCGACATTGGTTCGATCACGTATCAAAATATTCTGAATAAAATCGAAATTCGAATTCTCCAACCGGTTCACGTTCGACCATGACGTTTTTACGGCTACGATCTTCGTCAGATTTGCGATCGTTTCTTGGTCTTGCACGTTCCCGAAGAAAAAACTGTGAGAATAAGAAAGAGCGTGAAAGCCACGGGAATCATTTTTACGTCATGAAATAGGTAGAAAGTATGACCAACCGTAACGGATACCGAATGTGTAAACAAATCACAGTCGCGACGCGTGTCTTCTTCTTTTTTTTTTTTTTCTAAAACACTTTAGAAATTTTATTTTTAGCTGGCATGTTCTTGCACATTTCAACTCTCATCGTCTGGAAGGAATTCCTTGGAATTGAGAACGATAACCTTGAAAGTTTTAGAGCCAGTCACTTCGTTGAACCTAAAAGATGGTGGTACAGTGCACGCGTAGCGTTTCTCTTTTGAGAATAAATATACACGTTAAATCTATAATTGTATACGGTGGATGCTTTTCTGTACAAGCCTCTCGTTCAATCGCTGCTAATTATTTACAAATTTCTGAAAAACAATTGTGTATATCCTTAATGATAAGCCTATTATTCTTGATATTATTATTATTCTTGATTCGTGTTTTGTACTCTCTTTCGAAATCGTTTTGTCGCATTGTATTGTATTTCGTATGTTGTAATGTAAATCTATATATGTACTGATAATATGCACACCTATGTGCACATTGCTAATAATCCCGTAGAGGGTTTAATAGCTTTAATAATAATAAAAAAAAAAAAAAAAAATAAAACGTGACTCTCTACGTTCAACGAAGTTTATCAATTTTCCTCGACAACGTGTACCGCCGAGTTCATCAAATATAAAGAGTGACGTGCTAGTACAATTTATCAGCGCGTATAATACAAGTGATATAGAAAACTTTGTTGACCCTCACAGATACATATTTTATGCAAATATTTTCGATAAACAATTATTTTTATTTTTAAAAGGCAACGCCAAGCGACCCGTCACTCGAATACACGAAACGAAATGTACAGAAATTTAATCGTTATAAGTAAAAACAGTCTGCAAATGATATCAGCCCCTCGATAACTCGTTTCACACGATTTAATAATGCGTTAACCGCGGTAGCGCCAATTTCGATCGAGCCTACCTTGATTCGGGCGCACGAAGATTGGCTCGACGAATTTCTTGACGTACAGTGCGCACGTGGTCACGTATCACACACGTATAACTCAACAATTTTGAATAGAGATTTCTAAGGGAGAGGCTTCGATGCGAAGAAACGATCAGTGGAACGAGACTATCGTTTAAACTTTTATTTATTAACATGCATCAGCGGCTGTGACTCAACGCTATGAATTAATACAAAAATATTTTATAGATGAACTGAAGATAATAAAGACCAACATGGAATTAAGCCCAAAGATCTTAGATAATTGTTGAATAAATTTAAATGCTTCTTTTTTTTTTTTTGTTTTTTAAAGGAAAATACGTAAAGAAAAACATACACAAAAAGTAACCCACAGATCTATTTACAAAAAATTGTCGAACTTGTTTCAAGGCATCTGATAAATAAATCGATCGAAGAAGAAAAGTTAAGCAAAAAACGCAATGTTTAATTCGATGTTAGATTTCTTTCCTCTCAGACGATAGAGATCACGACCTACAATCACGTGAAAAATAAAAATAAATAAACAAGTACACGAAACGATACTAATGGCACGACGCACGTCGGCCAACAAAGCTGGGCTACGCGTGAACGGGATAATAGACCCTTCAGGAAATGATCGTCATTTTTCGTTTGTGCTCGGCAGTCTTCGTCTCTTTCTTCCTTTCACGAGCACGTGCACTTGTTTCGCGGTAGCGGTATAGTTCAAAATTGCGAATTTCTGTGTCGCTAAACGAATACCTCGGCGCAATCGGTTCGAGCTTTTGGAATTTGCAGGAGCATTAGAAAAACAGGAATCCATTTATGCGGTGGTTCGTACGTTGGCTTTCGATTCATTTCATGGATCGAGCATTAAAGCATAGCCGGAGTCATCGCTCACTCGAATCACTGCAAAGAGTAAAACATATATAGAACAACGAACGCTCTCTGCTGAATTCGAAAGTCGAGCTACACGCTTCATATACTAACGATTCGTCTATTTTTACAGAAACAATATCAGTATCGCCCACGCTAGTCTGATCGCTTTCCTCGTACAGAAGTCGAACTGCTTTCCCTACACGAAAAATATAAATAAAGCTGGTAACGGATCTATATATACACCGGGTGTCCTAAAAATGTTGGAGGTCCTTGTAAAGGGCGGTTCAGGGGGTGATTTGAAACAACTTTTTCCTTAGCGAAATTGTTGTCCGAGGCTTCGTTGAGGAGATATTAACGGAAAACACTGACCAATCAGAGCGCGAGTATGCCGATGGAGCGCTCGCGGTAGCGATGGCTACGCGCTAGGTAGCCGCTCTCGTACGCGAACAAGTGACTCGACGTGCATCGAAGGACATTGGACGCGGCCGCTCAGCGCGTAGCCTTCGCTACCGCGGCCGCTCCAACGGTATCCGCGCGCTCTGATTGGTCGGCTTTTTTTTATTAATATCTACTTAACGAAGCCCCATCCGACATTTTTGCAAAGGAAAAAGTTGTTTCAAATCATCTCCCGAACCACCCCTTTCAAGGACCTCCAACATTTTTGGGACACCCTGTATAGATCCATCCAATACCGGCACTAAATTAAGAACAACAGATGTTCGAAGCCCGCCGAAAGTTGCGTTTCCGCTTCGGAGAAGTTATCGACATCGTCATACTTACGCGACACATCAAATGTTGAAATTAATATACATATGTATAAATACGTAACGTAAAGTTTTATTATAATCCATTAATCTGTTCATACGTCAATCGTATTAAAAGTATTTGTTTTGTACCCGGAAACGACTGTACGTACGTATAATCGCGCTATAAGGATATCACCTCTGACCTGTTTTACCTCATTACGCTTCAAGAAACTATGTAACGAGGCGAAGTAGCAAATTTGAGAGAGAGAAAAATAGATTCGGTTATCTTTCAAAAATCTTATCAAAAAGATCTGAAAAAATTCTCAAAAATGCGCCTTAGGATCCGGTATGTGTCAGATTTTTTTCAGAATTTTAGAACGCATTTGAGACCGGAAAACACGCCGGAAAGCGTAAAATCTGTTTTACCCTGTTAACTACCCTCACGGGCAAGCTAGAGAGATAAAATTTTACTCAGAAGGGTTTTCCTTGGTCAGCTTTCGAATGATTCAAGAGCTATTGAAAAAGCTCTAAGGGCAGTTTTGATCATCTTAATCGGCTAGGCCCTTTATGGAATGATCGGAACGTGTAAAGGAAACGAAAATTTCTCGATATGGCTCTCACGAGCAATCGATGTTCACTCACAGATTTGTTGTCTCTTTGATAAGAATAATTTGAAGTCCGTACGAGACACGGGACGCGTATGCCGTACGCATTTGCGCGTTTCTCTCAAGAAACGCGCGCGGCATACTCATTCATTGCGTCCACACAATCGGCTTGGAAATTCCGGGGTAGCCGACTGACAATAACATATCTATGCCGAATTAAATGATTTAATATAAATACATACGCTACAAAACAACAAAATCAATGCTGAAAAGTGCTAGTCTTATAGAAGAAAATGTTAAATACTTATCAATGTAACAAAATCTATAATTGTTAATAATTTAAATATTTAGTAGTAATAGCAATATTTACTTTTCATAAAGAACCCTCCATTCTCAATTATACTGGATACCTAGCGTTGTATATAGAATTATATTAATGAACAGTTATATAAGAATAGTTTATTATCTTATTAGTCTTCAACTTTCCTTTGTTTCTTAATGTGCCACCTTCAATTATTGCCATTTACATCTTCCAAAGTTAATAGGCGTGCTAGTATCTAGAAACTAGACACTGTATAAAATGTCTTACACTTTGTTAAATTGAAAAAAGTATAAAATTGTGTGAATACGAAATTCAAACATTTTCTTAGACAATTAAACGTTAATGAACAAAATTTATGAATAAAAATCGCAATTACAAAATGAAGTATCAGATGAATAGTAAGATTATTTTTGAAAACAATAAAATTATCCAAACATTAGAGGAGTATAACCTACAAAATGTAAAATGTGAGAAATAAACGTACCGTAAAAACTTGTCCGAAGGTAATTTAGATACGTTTTAGATTGGCATTGTTTCAGTATAAATCAGCATAACAACCATTTATGTCTTGCTTTTTCCATTCTAACATTGCACATCAATTAACATCTTACACACCACTCTTCCGACAGCGTTGGACAGCCGTACTGCACTGCACTGTGACTTCAGTGACATCTGAAGTTTTTTACGCGAACCACCCGTTATTTAAAATAACTTCTATGACAAATTACTTATTGCACACTTTCCACAATTGTGGCCTTTTCCTACTAATTACAAACAAATAAAAATGTTTGTATAAAATGACCAAACAATAGGCAAATTAAGTAAATGAAACCTGCAAGAATGTATTTAAATAAAAAGTATTAAAATATTGAATTAATACATGAAATATGTCAATGTTAGCCAGATAAAAATAACAGTTTTATTTAATCAATATTTCATATAATCTACTTATTTACATAATTCTTTGATTAAGATAAATTATTTGTAACTTATTATAGTCTATAATAAGAACATCCATATTTTATAATGCTATTATATTTTTAATATAAGTATGAGGTACCAACTTCTTGTTTAAACTTCAATTTGTTTTTTGTACTTCAGCGGAATGCCTGGCATGGTTCATCATAGATTCTACTCTGTTAGCTGTTTCTCTTACTACATCGGATATTTCATCTGGTAAGTGGTCTAACGTGGGAATGTGCGCGGATAATCTTTTGTATACAGAATCTCTGTTTCCATCCTTTTTATGCCGGCGTTGTTCCTCGTATTTTAATTGTTGTTTAAAGAATATTGCATTCTTTATAAATTCCAGAGTGTTCTCAAAACTTTTTCCAGCACCGTGCATTGTTTTAATAGCACTAACAGCATATTCTACATCGTAACATCTACCTAAAAGCTGCTGCTGCAATGCTAGTACTTCTACCCGTTTCTCCACCATAGGAGGCAATGCTTTCCGCACGTGTTCTTGGAGTCTATAAAATGCAAGAGACGGCTCGTTTGCAACTATGTGCATATTTTCAGATATCCGTTCGGTTGCTAAAAGAATGAGAACATGTTATCAATAGTAAAACACTGGTTGCAGAAATCTTATTTGTTAAATTCTGCAAATATTGAAGAAGTTAAGAAGTACAATATCGTCTCTATATTAAATGTGAATATCCTAACCTTTCTTGACCTTTGTTTCCAATTCCTGATCCGATTGATATATTTTAGCAGCCATTGTCTAACGTATTATACTAATAACAATGTTGATTATTGAGTTTATACACTGTGAATTAAATACATCGAGTGCGTCAGATTTTAAAATAGTTTCATATAGCTCTCATTAAATAGAAAAGTATTTCTTGCTACTGTTACGAACATTCTTGAAACACTTCATGTAAATTGTATTCTTCTGTTAACATTTACAATACATAATATTGCACACAATTTTGTTAAATATTTCCATCCAAATTAACGAAATTTATGATGTAAACGCTTAACGACAGATCGATTTGTTTTCACCGCCATTTTATCGGAATACCCGTTACCGGAAGTTAATCGTTTACGCGACGGTATTTTCCTTCATCGAAACGTGGCAGCAAAGTATGTGCTGTTGGCACTTCTCTCAAATGTATCTTTCCAACTCTTCCCATGGAGTAATCTTTTCATTACCGTGAGTGACACGGTTCTGTCATACGAAAAGGTAAAAAGCATCGAGTTATTCAATAAAATTTTAACTGAAACTATTATCTTGATCACGAAGGCACATTTAACGTAATATCAAATATTTATCGAGAGTAGACTAGTTTTTATTTGAAATGTTTCAATAAAAGATAAACATAGCACTTGACTTTCTCGAATATCATCGATTACTCTTCTTTTTTGAATAAAATGTACATTATTTTAGAGGTTTTCTAAATTAAATTAATTAATTGCTTAAAAATTTGTTAATTTCTTAATAGTTATATCGATGTCATCATAGCATAAGTTACAAGTAATAAGTAATCGGCATCTTTAGAAATAATTCAAGCTTTGAACAATATTATATTAACGAATAATTATTTTAATATTTTAGCATGAAGTGGCATATAGTATTTGCAGCTTTTGCTGCTTTAGCTCTTACCATACATGCAGAGGAAGAGGAAGAAGCTGCAAAACTACTAGTATCTAAACAACTTCTTAACAAGTACCTTGTAGAAAATATGGACATTGTAATCAAAGTAATTAACAATGTTCTTTGTAATCACTGTAACCTATGCTTAACATCTTTGTCTTAACATATAATCTGTTTGTAGTACACAGTCCACAATGTAGGTAATGCAGCTGCATTGGAAGTTGAAATCACAGACAATTCTTTCCATCCTGATCATTTTACTCATGTGAGCGGAGAAATAAATGCAAGGATAGATCGTGTTCCACCTCACACAAATGTCACTCATACAGTAGTCGTGAAACCACGTATATCTGGACATTTCAATTTCACATCTGCAGAAGTTTTATATAGACGTAAAGAAGATGCACCTAGAATGCAATTTGCTGTAAGCAGTGAACCTGGTGAAGCAATTATTGTATCATTCAGAGATTATGATAAACAATTTTCTTCTCATGTGGTGAGTAAATATAAAAATTTCACAAATATAATTATTATTATGAACAAGAATAAAGTATTAAATATTTTTACTTTAGGTCGATTGGGCTGCATTCGCTGTGATGACATTACCTTCGTTAGCTATTCCTTTTGCATTATGGTACTCAAGTAAAAGCAAATATGAAAAATTACTTAAAACATCAAAGAAACATTAACCATACAAATTCGTCCTAAGTCATTTGAAGAAGGCGTTTTTCCATATACAGTTATAAGAAACTTGACTGTTCCATTATGTACATCTAATTTTATAATAAACATTATTTATAAAGAATTTATATTCATTGTTTTGAATCTGATAAATACATTATTAAGGTGAAATATAAGTATATAAATTACAAAAAAATATTAAAACTCGCTTTATTTTTTACAGTTATAATACATGTTGCTGTCTATGTAATCTTATACTTAAACAATATTAACTATTTCTTCCTTAGTAAGTTAATGGAAATGATACATGTGTATGGCATCAACGAGTGTCACAAAATATATTAAAAATTATTTCATTGTCGAGACAAATTAGATAAACCTTGCATAGTATACCGAGTAATTAAATATCACTTTAATTACGTAAATTATCAGCTATATGACTAGGAACCATATACCTCAAATTTATAAAATAAATATAATCAACTGTATGAAACTTCTACATGGATTTTTCTATCGATTATGAAATGATATAACCTAAAATTTTATATTACAAAATATACATAACGTGGTATGTTCGTAAATTAATATTGATTCATATCGTCGATATAAAAACATAAAAATCCTTAGCTTCTAAGACTAATTAATCTCCTAATAAAAATGAGTTTATGGCAGTAAGGCACCAGTTTCTGACAATCGAATATTTGTTTACAAACAAATCTAGTTAATACGTCATAGCTTCGTAATAAGTACAGTGTATTTTTATATTGAATGCGTCTTTCTTTTTTATTATCGTATTTATTAGGTATTCAGTGATCTGTTTCGCTTGCTTGCTGAGAAAAAACCACGAGGATCGCCGTAAACAGGGTCGAATGCCGAGAATGGTCTTATCGGTGTAACGGGACTCCGAGGTGTAGACATATTTGTACTGTTTAGGGTAGTTGAACATGGAGTACTAGTCTTTTTTAACTGCGGTGGACATTTATCAGCTGCAAGAAAGGTATAAGTCATCTAACTAGCTACTTATAAAAGTAAAAATCTATCGATTACATTATGCCGATAATGGTATACATACCAAAGACGGTCCTATTTTTAACATTTAAATCGATATTTGCCACTTTGTTCTTCCATACTGTGTTAAAAAACAAACGAAATGTTTATGCGGTAAGTTAAAGACGTAATTAAGAATTAAAAAAAAAGGTTTACCGTAAAAGCATGTAATTACAAGAACAGCAAGTGTTCCAAACGTGTAACGGTGGAAATACATGTAATCCACCCAATGAATTCCAGATAGTGGTATGAAATTTTCATATTTTGTTATGCGCACGAAAAGCTAAAGAAATATAAATTATTAATATGAAACATAATTTGAATAATTATTTTTATATTCACTTACAGATATATTTTGCTTTGTAATATCGTTTGCAACGATAACCTTTTGACCTTGAATATCCTCCTGATTATTTATCAAACGTAATTTGTACTGCATTGTAGATTTTGAAATATATTGTCGGGCACTTATAGTTATTCCATCCGGTACATCGATCTAAAAGTAGTTAATGTGAAATAACATAGTTCCTTATTTAATTCAAATCAATACTGTCATAGATTTGAACTCACTGTAAGATGATCTAATACGGATGGCAGACCATATATCTCAAGTGTTGCAGTTGGTACGACTTGAGAATGAGTATTAAAAAAGACAATTTCTTTAGCATCAATATAGACAGGTGGAAGATACGTTATTTCTAAAGGTACGGCTTCAATGTCTCGGTTTTGCGCATTTATTTGCATACGACTCTCTAACGTACTGGAAACTATATTCGGAGAACCCATAGGTATTACATCACAATAATAAAAGCCTGTAATAAAATAATTGTAAATAATAAATTAATAACGAACATCTTTATAATTTTTTAAATTAAATTAATATGAACCTGTTGTAATATCAAATCGTGGCTTAACAAGAAACAAGTCTTTTACTCCAACTGACGCGGTAGATGAAACAAACTGTATATTACACGTGTAGGGAAATGAATTTAAAGTGAATGATGTAAATGTCCTACAACCACCTAAACCTCTAGATAGTACATTGTTTTCTTTAACTTGCTCGTCTTTACTCTTCAGTACAAGCGGAATGCTGAACGTTTCAGTTCCAGTAATATTTCGACCCCTCAGTGGAACAATTGATATCTATATTCAGAAAAAGGCATTTATAATTTCATGAAATGTTAAAGACTATTAAATTAGTAAACGGATAATACCTTTGCAATAGGTTGTATATTGACTTCTATTTCACCCTGCATATGAGTTGCGAGGCTGTGTTTCACAATTGCATATCCTACATTTTTTGCTCGTCCTATTCCTGTAATAGGATCTACTGTTAATACTTCTGGAGCTGAAGATTGCCAATAGCCTGGATCGCCATCAGAAGCAAGAAGCGGCATCGAGAAACATACTATATCCCCCACTGTCAATGTTGTCTACAAAATAATATAAATTTAATCAATGTGTAATATTATCCTTTATATCGAATGAAAATATACGTCAATTATGTAAAATACCTTTGTCGGGAAAACAATGTCACCGATCATCATGTGCACGTAATCAAACATTCCGTTAGGATACCTTTCATTGTATGCCTTTACAACGAGATCTCCATTTTCAATGAATTTTGCAGTGACTGCATTTTCAGCACTTATCGTAAATGATGCTAGGTCAGCGCGATTCAACATAGTGTTAGCATTAATTTCAGCAGCATGAAATTTTGTTCCAACATTATCGTAATATTCAAGAGCATAGTCCAATTCCATACCCTTTGGTAACATGTTTAATTCTTCGCCATTACGAATTCGCAAAATCGATTTTAAAGATATCATCATATAATGAATAGGTTTAACCTATGATAAAAAATAATTAGAACAATAAATGTCGCCTGATGATTCTCAAATACATTTATACTTAAAAAAAAAATACGGAGTCCTTACTTCAACAATAACAGTAATTGATTGTTTCATATTATATGCTTCCGTATTTGTAATAGAAATAACTATTTTTCCAAGATTTTCGCCAGCTTTTATGATGCCATTTTTGTCGATAGTTACTGTTTTAGATGCTGGAGTTAAAGCATGAGTATCCTCTGAATCATTTCCATGGATAGTTGACAATACTTTGTAAGTAGTAGAACCATGTTTGTCGCGATTTGTTTGCAATTTCAAAACAGAATTCGGGGACATCAATATTACTGGTACATTGGAAGGTAATCCAGGATGCGTCAAACGCAATTCTTCGAAGATTTCAACTTTTACAAAGGTAGTGTAAGTTACATCACTTTTAAAGCCAGCTAACATGTTACATGGCATTGTAATATTTAAATAAATGGTTGCTAGTCCAGGCCCAATAGCTTTGGCTCTCAATGAAACTTCGTTTTGATATCTGATATTAATACCAGTACCTTCGTACATATTATGCAAAGTAATTAAATTAGAATCACTAGATGACCACATAAAAATTAATGGTAATTGCATAGATCCTATGATAAGTGGAGTTAAATAATCTGGAATACCAAACGCCCAAAGCGGGAACGTTGCACCCACTTTTATCCTACTCGTTGGAACAACAATTTTAATGCCTTCGAGATACAGGACATGTATGTCAGTATAGTCTTCGGAATAAATGACTTTGCTACCTCTGGCATTAAGACCAATGGCTCTAACAATTATTTTTGTTTGTCCAACTGATTTTCCTTCGAATATACCGCTACGATCGATATTCAGAATATCATTATTTTTCGTAGAAAATTCAATTTCTGCATTTGACGGACCTCCTATTGTTTGCACTTGATAGACGGTGCCTACTAATATCGTTAGATTCTTTGGAAAAACTCTTAAAGGAAGAAAGACTTGAATAGTTGCTGATTCACTCTGTATTTCTTTATCACCTCCCTTACTTACGAATGTTAATTGAGATTCTCCTTCGGCCATGCCATATATCATATACAACAATTGATCATAAGGAGGATTGCCATGTTCGCTAGAAGGTAATTGTTTAACTTCTATACATTCGTTATTGACTTCGGCTTTAAATTCTAACACGTTCAAAGATGGCAATTTTATTATATGCCCGTTTGTATCGTAAAGTTTTAATGCAGCCACTATGCATTTCCCTTTCTCGATTTTATTTACCGTTTCTATTTCTATAACAGCAAGCTGCTGTATTTCAATCACGGCTTCAGCCGATTTTGAAGGTAAACAAAGATCTACCAAAGCTAAGTTAAGTATTCCAGATGTTTTGGGAGTTATGCTAATTGTTTTTGTTGACTCTATATACCGAACATCTGCAATGTCATCCGTACTCAACACAAATTCGTAATAGCCAGAACCTTGACTAACTTGTAAATAATATTTTGCGGTAGGATCATTTAATACCATCAATTTATTAGGACTAATACTGGTATCATTAACTAAAACTATTTGCACGGAAGCCTCTATAAGTGGAGTTTCATAGATTCTCCTTTCAGTTTCAATGGCAAATGGTGGCCATTCAGGTATTATTTTCAATTTACTCAGAATGTATTTTTGATAACCCGTAACAGTAGCTGTTAATGTAAGAACACCAGAATGTTTTTTGAAGATAACATTTTGATAGTAATTCTTTGGTAAAACTACATTCATATCTGTAAGCGTTTCTTCCCTACATCCGGGAGACGTTGCAACAAAACCTACAGACGAGGGTTTTAAGCTCCATTCAATGTATAAGCTCGTAATATTATCAAAAGTTCTGCCTTCTTCATCTTTTACTATAATAAGAAGTTTTAAATCTTTATCGCTATGTGCCATTACTCTCTCGGTATTAAGACTCATAGGACAATTTTTGTTATCTTTATATTCAGGTTTCAGATAAATATGTCTGGGTTTACCACAAATAATTCGTACCGTTGCAATTGCGTACATACTTTTGCAATTTGGTAGTAAAGGAACATTTGAAATTGTGTAAGTTAAAACTACTTCCCCAAGAGCCTTACACATTACTTCGAAAACCGATAGTTTGTATAATTCATTTGGTAAATCTTCATGTTCAATTACCTCAGCAATTTTTGGGTCGGATACCTGAATATTTTGTAAATAACTTTGAGATTTACTAGACCGTGGTTGGGGTCCACCTTTGAAAACGATTTTTCTCGAAGATCCCACCGCTAACAAACTTTCTTTGCTACTTGGATGTACAGCTACTAAAGGCTCATAAGCTGACACAGTGATGTTATCAGTTAAATATTGACCATTAGCGTTATATACTACTGTTACTTCGGACGTTCCAATATCCATACTAGTAATTGTTATAACGGCACACGCAATGCCAATGGGTTCTACAACCTTGCTATCATTTTGCATAAAGTTGCTATCAGGTATGTATGTTTCAAAACTGATATCTCTACAATCGTTGAAAGGTATCTCTTTGGAGTCTGACCCATTGATTAATTTCCCATATAATGCAATGTGAAGATAAATTGGTTCTCCTACAGATACCTCCATACTGTACTCTACTACTTTTAGCTTTGAAGGTGGTAATACGTATACCCTTGCTATATCTTTATTATACTGATTTCTTGTCATTGCCACACTTATTTCTGTTGCACCTGCACTTACGATCCTTATCCCGCCATTTTGAGAAACTGTTACTATGGATGGATGTCTACTCAACCATACATACGATCCATCTCCTCCACTTGCTTTTAACACAATATCATATCTTGATTTCGCCTTAAAATCCCATGGGACAGCCAACACTTTAGGCTGAATAGTGACTGGAGTGTGAATCAAAAGCTCAGCTCTGGTAGCAGGTCTTGATACAACCGGGATCTTTTTACCATGTTTATCGATTATACCATAAAGAGTAGCTTCAATGGTCATTGTTCCACATGTAATAGGCACACCGACAACGTAAGTACCATTTTGTGTTACTGATTTTGGTTCAAAATAATGTTCGTCTAACTTCATCGACACTTCTACACCTTCTCCAATATAGAATTTATGATCTTTGTTATCATATAATTCAACTATAATTTCATGAGTGTGACCAAGTATTAAACCCCAATTTCTATTAGGTAAAACAGCAAGGGTAATGTAAGCTACATCGTTTACATTGACCATAGCAGATGGCAAAATAACGGGATATTCGTCACGGACATTTTTGTCGTGCAAAAGAACTTTAGTGCGTCCTAATGATTTGGCATACGCATAGTCGTGATCATTATCAATTTCTAGTATGTCTGGAATTTCAGCTTCTAAATAATACTGGCTGGACGGCAAATTTATTTCTTCTAAGCGACCTTGACGAGCTTGCATTATTTTATATTTAAACCTATCATATGCCATTACTGTTATGTCCGATGGAATGATAATTAAATTAGCTATTACAATCAATTCTACTTGTATTGGCGGTACATGTTTATATTCCGGATAAGGTAATCTTACAGAAACCTTTGCTGTGCCAGTTTTTATTCCTTCTAATAGCACAACATGCCCAGTCTTGCCAACTGCATCTAAAGCAGCAACAGTCGAAGGAGTTTCATAATGTGATTCTTGATAAGTTATAAATCTCAGAACATCAGTTGATATTTTACCATCTGGCATACGTTTATCAGCATTATCTATACTCCAAAAAAATTCAACTCCCGCAAGTGTTGTAAATTCATTACCTGTAATAATTAAGCGTATAGTTTCATTAAATTTAGTGATTACAAACTTAAAATTTAAAGGTTGTTGTATACCTTGTTCATCGTATGCTCGTACTTCAAATGCTTCTGGTGCTTCTTCTATGTATAATTCTCTCGTAGTTGTGACAAGATTTAAAGAAAAAATTGCATCAACAATAACATCACATCGTAAAAATTGTCCATTATTGACATCCTCTGCCAATACTATCGCTGTATTTCTAGTAGATTCTCTTGTTATGGTTTGAATTAGAATTGCAGAGGAACAAGTCCGTTCAACATTTTCATTTATAGGAATCAACTGAATTATATCCAAACGTGACGTTGACCTATAGTTAATAGCAAAATTGTAATGTCTTATTCAAGAAAATTTTCAATTATCATACATTAAACCTAATTTTCTCATAACAATTTAGAAAAGAAATATTGGAAATACTAAAATTAATGGGGTTATAGAAAAAGTTGATTTAGAAGGATTACGATTACAATAGTAAGAATGTTTTAAAGCAAATACAATGTTTACACGAACCAATAATGAAATAGAAATAATGTAAACAGAGAAACAGTGATTACCATTGATAGCAAGCACCATCGGTAACTTCGAGTGTAAAATTTACAGCGAAGTCATTGAATACCGGCAACAAAACTCTAGGCACGTTTAATCTATGTATGGTAGCATTTGACACCACACTGAATAAAATCAAAAGTACAGCGAATATCATTATTTTAGTGAATACTGCCGATCCAACCGTAAACTTCTCACGTGTATCGTCGCGATCGTGACGACTTGATAAAGTTGGCGGTCTCTAAATAGCTTTCAAACCACCATACGCATTTCGATACGATTATCGATATTCGCAATCGATGTTGGAATTGCGCCTACAAGTATTCGATTTTACTGTAAGGAAAAAATAATTTTGCGCTACACTTTTATTGTTTATTCAAATAACGTATAATAACGAATAGTAACGTATAATATTACATTTATATGTGGTTTGCATGTAAAAAGTGTTTTACAAGTTCTTTAATGTGACCTATCAACAAAGATTCTAAACGCACCCAACATTCATGAGAATACTGCTTGAGTGAGAAACTGTTGATTTTCTATCTGTCTGTCACTAATTCTTGTTATTTGCTAAAAAAATTACGAGCTGTTGAAGTCCCATTTATTCGATAAGAAATTTTGCACAAGGTTATGTGTATGATAATCAATGATCGAGATGTTCTAAAACGTAGTCCGAATACGATTACCGATCGATTACTTTGCAAATTTTAAACTGCTAATCGAGTAACCAGCTACGGATAGGGCAGCCCGCGTCAGGGTAACTTTAAATACAGTATCTCGGGTATGTTGAGTTTATCTTAAAAGCAATCAACATCAAAGTCGTGAGATTCACTTGTAAGAATGGCCGATGAAACAGAAACAGTTCGACTTACCAACGAAGATATCGAGTGTATGGAAGCAGAAATAGACGGTGACGATGTAGACGAAGAAGGTTCCGACGGGGTTGTAGTTCCAGAACTTCAGGGTACACTATCCAAATGGACAAATTATATACATGGCTGGCAAACTAGATTTATTGTTCTCAAAGATGGTACTTTATCTTATTACAAATCTGAGCAGGACAGTGGATTTGGATGTCGTGGTTCGATAAGTCTGTATAAAGCTAATATTAAGGTACGAACTGATATGAAGTAATTACTTTTATATACATTTATTTATTGGCTTTATAAAAAGAGTCGTGATATCACTCTACCACCTGTTTTGTTAGGCACATGAATTTGATGAATGTAGGTTTGATGTATCAGTGAACGATTGTCTAGTATGGTATTTAAGAGCAAACTCTCCAGAAGAAAAACAACGTTGGGTAGATGTTCTAAAATCTTACAAGGTATTACAATTCTATTTTGTAGATTGAAAAGAATATTAATACATTTGAATATGTACAAAATAGAAGTATTTGTGTTTATTTTAAATAGTCAGAATCTGGTTATGGAAGTGAAAACAGTCTCAAACGTCATGGTAGTGCCATTTCCCTTGTATCGAATACACAATCTATTACAAGCGCTGGTAGTTTCACTAAACGTGGTGTTAGAGGATTAAAAGAAAAATTAGCAGAACTTGAAACCTTCAGAGATATTCTGGTCAAGCAAATTGATACTCTGCAGAAGTATTTTGATAATTGTGCTGAAAATGCTAAAAATATTTCCATGAAAGGTACGTAAGACAATAGTTTTTGTTTATCAATACTCATTTATTTTACAGTCATCTGTTTTATAATCTTCATACATTTACAGATATTTTAAACAAATGTCCTTTCAATTGACTAAGAGTTGTAAATGTTGAATAAAAGATATTTATTTCAGAAAATAAAGTTGAGAAAATGTTTGATCCAGCTGATCACTCGGTAGATTTCAAAGGAGAAGCAATAACATTCAAAGCAACAAGCGAAGGTGTACTTGCAACATTACAACATTGTGTTGAGTTGATGGTACAAAGAGAAGATGCATGGCGTCGTAGATGGGAAAAAGAAGTTGAGAAAAAACGAAAAGTGCAAGAACTTTATAAAACTATAAAAGATCAGGTTGCAATGCATCAAGGTGATTCTCCTAGACCTAGGGTTCTTATCCATGGAGGTCCAGATTATGAGGTTCGATTACAATAATTAGTAACATAGAACAGTCTAAATTACATAACATATTATGTTATTGCACCAAAAATATTTCTGTACATAACATACTTTTGTGCCTTTCAAATCACCTCTTTATTTAAACATATTCAAATTTTATATTGAACGTCAGCTTTGCATATGTGTTCAAATGCATTTTATTAACAAGGACATTTCCATATTTCACACATACTTTGTGCTTAGAAATCTAACTTCAAGATAATACTAACCAGAGTGAGTAAATGAATTTAACTGATTCAGAGGAATTTTCTATTCACACATCTATATATCCAGTAAATTTAAAATTGTGTAATTGAACAAAAATTTTAATTTTCAAGGAAGGTCCGCATAGCGCGCTCTGCGACGAAGAGTTCTATGATGCGGTAGAGACTGGATTAGATAAGATTGATGAAGAAAATCAACTGAGAGATCGTTTGAAACAAAAATCAGTTTCAATTGTATCGACCGCTACTATGTCAGCATCTAAGCACAGACTTTGGCCAGAGGTAACTATTTCGGTTTTAAGATAGGACATCGTTATGTAGTAATTCGATATCTTTCCTTTTATTTGTGTATTAAACGCTTTTACAGATCGAAAGAATAACGATGCAACAGTTGCATTATGCACGTCTTGGAGTAGGAGCTGGTGGTTGGCAATTATTTGCCGAAGATGGTGACATGCGAATGTACAGACGCGAAGAAGAAGCGGATGGCTTAGTGGTAGACCCTTTAAAAGCCTGTCATGTTGTGAAAGGAGTTACCGGTCATGAAGTTTGTGAGATATTCTTTAGTCCTGAATACAGAAGCGGATGGGAAGCAACACTCGAAGACATGACCGTGATTGAAAATATTTCTAAAGATACTTTGATATTTCTACAAACACATAAACGAATTTGGCCAGCAAGTCAAAGAGATGCATTGTTCTGGTCTCATATGCGTAGAGTGTCCGACGATCAAGATCCAGATGCACACGACTTGTGGATAGTCTGTAATCACAGCACGGAACACCCTGATTATCCTGTAAGCTTGACTAAAAGTTAAACATTTTTAATCTCATTAAAAATTGATCTACATCGGAATATTTATTTCCAGCCAAACACTGGAAAATGTGTAAGAGTTTATCTAACCGTATGTCTTGTATGTCAAACTTTTATCGATCCTCCGAAAGATGAAGAAGAAATAAAAAGAGAAAATATTACGTGCAAAATAACTTACTGTTCTGTTGGTTCGTATTACATTTGATTATTTCTTTTAGAATTTAGTACACGCGGAAGTCCATTTTAATATAACACGCATGTAATGTCTTATCTGTCAATTATAGTTAATCCAGGTGGATGGGCTCCAGCATCTGTTTTACGTGCTGTTTATAAAAGGGAGTATCCAAAGTTCCTTAAACGTTTCACTAGCTTTTGTATTGATCAATGTAAGGATAAACCACTTACATATTAAGTGTAATTTATACAAATTCCATATTTTCCATCCAATTCCTTATTTACTACATCAAAGTGTCTTCGCGCTTTCAATGGTGTAATATATCAAAGAAGAAAATCAGAATTTACACAGTATAGAAATTTGGAAACAAAAACTACTCCCGATATAAATGAAAGTGTTTTTTATATACTTTTTTTTTTATTTCCTTAACGTGATCAATATGTGTGTACATGCACGCACACACACACGCGCGCGCGCGCGTATCTCTCTTAGTGGAACAGGATGCAAACTGTTACATTGAAAGTGATTTATTAAAGCGTAAGGAAACTCCAAGATAAACTTTGTAATTTCAACCAAACCCGCTAAAGCACTGTTTAAAAATTATATTTACGTCTTTAAACAACAGCTTGTTATTTTATTGTTATACAGAATGCTGTCGCAAGCCACTTGTACAGATCTTAACAAATCGAATACATACACATTTATCTATTGTTACATTATATATCCAATTAAATACGAAACTGTATAATAAAATTATATTGTTATTTTTATTTATATATAACGTGTATATTGATACACAATATAAAGGTCAAATGAAGAAACATAATAAAGACTGTTGTAGATTTGTCGTAATTGCATTGTACCTTTTGCTTTAATCCAATTCTTTGTCATTATTGAATAGTTACTATACATTATTGAAAATGTATATTTCTGTTATCACATAGTATTTACATATTTTGATTTAAAATCCTATAATTAAACAGCACTAATGATTAAATATGTACAGGATTTAAAAATTAGTGGAAGAACTGTCATAAGAAATAAATTTATTTCTATAAATTATTTAACTAAAATTATAAAACTAACCTATATCATATATATACATCATATAAAATGCTTTTACCTCACACCCTCTACTTATTATATTAACAAACTGCTTTTTCACATGATTACACAATACTTAAATTAAGTTTTGTAAAATTGATACAAATTAGCAGTAAACATACTTTTGTTTACAACTTTTGTATACAAATTTTGCATTTAATTTTTAAATGACCAGGTGTAAAAAAAAATGGGTATTTCTTTTCTATATTTGTATGACTATGTTCTTTAGGACTCATAAGAACCTAATTTTTTTAGTACACTAAGACCTTTTTCTTCGTATTCTTCCCTTGTTATCCATACTGAATCGCGATCCTTTGTTATTTCTGCTAATACAGCACCACCCATAAAAACCATATGTTTACGCCTAGGAGAATCCTCAATCTTTATCTTAAATTTCTGAAAACATATTTAAGAGTATATGAATATATATTTCTCTATATTAAAATTTATGGAAAAATATTAAACTGTAATTACATTTAATTTTGAAGTATCATTCTTTAATACCCTCTGTAAATAAAGCTGTTTAATTTCTCTTTCGAGTCTAGATGGAAGACCTGGATACATTGTACTACCACCACTTAGGACAATATGTTTATATAATTCACTTCTTATATCGATATCAGCTGCTTGAATAGTGGTAAATACTAATTCAGCAATTCCCTGAGCTTCAACATTTATTAAACGTGGTTGGAATAAAGCTTCTGGTGCTGCGAACCTTTCACCACCTACTTTTATTACCCTTCCATCAGGAAGCTAGAAGAATTTAAAAATTAATTACCATAATAAACATCTGTATCTCCTTACACATGTAGAAACTTACAGTATACGATTCAACTAAGACTGTTGTTTCAAGTGCTAATTTTTCTTCAGTCTCTATATTATATCCAATGTAACATAATTTTTCTTTTAACATCCTAACAGTCTCAAAATCGGCTGAATGATTAAATGCATATCCACGTAATAAAAGAAGTTTTATTAAATAAATCGTGATATCTCGGCCAGCTATATCTAATCGCCGAGTAAGATGGTGTAAAGCATACTCTTCAAATACAGGACAAATATGAGTGACTCCATCTCCAGAATCAACCACAACACCACTAATTAATCCTTGAGCATATAATGTAAGTACTGCCTGAATTGCAATGTATGTTCCAGCAAAACCATACTTCTCAAACATTACCTAGAATTATTTCATAAAATCCTAGATCAAGTCACAACATGCAAAAAATTTATATTCAAAACGCTTCTACCTCAATCATTTTCTCTCTATTTGTAATAGGATTCATTGGTGGTTCTGTTAATAAAATTTTACATTCTCTTGGATTAATATTCATTTTCTCCTTTCCAAAGGTGTAGTCCCAAACATGACACATGTCCTCCCAATTTCTATTAAGTATTTTAATCATTTAATAATTTATAATCTATATATTTTATATATAATATATTTGCATACACACCTAACAATTCCATTTTGCATTGGATAACTAATCTCTAACATGGAACGAAGTTTACTTGCTTCATCTCCAACCATTAAGTCCTGTAGTAATAACATATGACTTAAATTTAACTATGCATATAAATTAAATGAATACAAAATGTTAGCATTCTAATAATTAAACACACTGCTCTAACTTCTTAGGAAATTCAGAACACAAGCAATTGTGAATAAATAATAAATATACCTGTTCTTATTTAAAAATTTTTATTTTTATCTTCCTATTATAAAACTTTATTAATATTCAGTACATACCCGCTAATTTTTTAATATTTAAAAAAAGAAAGTATAATGATGGTAAGAAATCCTATTAATAGGCGAGTAAAAAAAATTTATTTATATTTATAAGCACTGATATAATATCAATAGATTTACATTATCATCAAAAAATGCAATAAACTTACAGGCATGTTAAGCACATCCTATGAGAGCAAGTGTAAGCACACAAATATATTAGATAATTATAAAAAATACAACACACACACACTCACACACAAAATATAAATGTCAACTCTGTAAACAGTTTTATTTTTCAATATATCAAGAGCTTTATATATTTAATAATAAATCTTACTTTTGACATGTATACTCCATTTTGATTAGTAAGGGATTATAAGTTAAACATTATTTATATCAATAGACAAATGCATAAATGATTTTGAATCAAATTTAAACATCAGAGCACATATTGTAATATGAATTGACTTACACGAATGCAATATTCTTGCTGAAAATTAAGTGAATAATTAATATACTACTTCAGAATAATTAACTACAAGTATATATTTTAAGTAGTAAAAAGTACTTAAGTAGTAAAAGCACATATACAAAATATAAAGTAATAAATTTTGTCCAAAAATTGTTGGCGATCCATTCCCACATAATCGACTGAAATCAGGGCAAATAACCTAATTCATTTATTTAGGAAAGTAAGGAATTTACCTTCACGTCGATATCGCCTATCTTATTGACTGCTCTAATAATAGGACGTCCAACTATAGATGGAAATATGTGCTCTGGAAAATTTGCTCCTGCATATCCACACTTAACAAACTGAAAACAAAAAATTATGCTATATACAATACATTCTTCTTCAATCGTCCAATATTACTTTAGCAAAACCTAATGTTGATAAAGAAATTCTGGGAAATATATTTAAAAGATACAAATGGAAACTAAAAACAAAGATAAAACTGTATAACCTTACCCCTGTTCCATTATCACAAACAATGATCTTCCTGCCTTTGCTATCCATTTTTAATTTGAGGTTGTTACTGAAATCGATTTTTTTCTTCGTCACGTTATTTTTTATTACACATTACACGCTCTGCGAAATGACTAATTCTTGCGAGTTTTAGGGCGTTACCGGCATGACGGTTTCAAAACCAATGACAGTTATATATACAAGTACTTCCGTTCACATTAAAATGCCTGATAAGAGTTGTTTATAAAAGGGTTGAATTGGAAATATTCTCGTTTGTCACAAAATCACTTATAATTCTGAGCAAGTCGATGGCACAAACTAGCACAAACTCACTGATCTTTCACCATCAGTTTCTATCTCCGACCATGTACGGGGTGTCCCAAAAATGTTGTAACACCTTGAAAGGGGTGGTTCGGGAGGTGATTTGAAGCAATTTTTTCCTTGGCGAAAATTTTGTTCGAGGCTTCGTTGAGTAGATATTAACGGAAAACACTGACCAATCAGACCGCGAGAATGCCGATGGAGCGCTCGCGGTAGCGTATGAGCGCGGCCGCCTAGCGCGTAGCCTACGCTCAATCGGCATACTCGCGCTCTGATTGGTCAGTGTTTTCCGTTAATATCTCTTCAACGAAGCCTCGGACAACATTTTCGCTAAGGAAAAAGTTGTTTCAAATCACCTCCCGAACCACCCCTTCAAGGTGTTACAACATTTTTGGGACACCCTGTATATGTATGTATGGTCGAAGGTTTCTATCATATTCCAGAGTGGCCAGGAGATAAACTGGCGTCACCAATGGTGAGTCGGTGAACTACTAGATAGCTTTTCCCGTTTTTCAGCCACGATAATGCAAAGAACACATAATCATTATGCATTTCGTAATCAGGGGAAGTAAATCTATCGCCTCGCCAAGCGTTTTTGGGGAAAATTGAAAAAAAAATTTCTTTTTATTATGTTTCAAAAGCGAAATTGGAAAATCGGGCTTAATAGTGGCATGCAGAGTGATACAAAAAACATTTTAGAAAAAGAATCGTGAGAAAATATTTTCCCAAAAAAATGTTTTTCGCATTATTGTGCCTGAAAATAGGGAAAAGCTATCTAGTAGTTCACCTACTCTCCGTTGGTAACGCCAATTTACCTCCTGCGCACCTTTAAACAAATTTAGTAGTTATTTACGGTTATTTAAAAATTATGCTCCTTTTTTAAACGTATAGTAACGATACAAGAAATATCAATTATACTAATTATTATCCTTTCATATGTCATAGAAGGATACATTTATTTTTATTCACAGTTTCTATGGTAACTGTTCATTTGACTGGAAAGCAATTTTGAAAAACTATTTTCGAGAAATAAATTTTTGAATGGTACTTTCTAACATTCATAGTTTCAATTTTATAATAAATAAGTTGAAAATAATTTTAAAATGTTAGATAAGTAATTTCGTTGAATGTACTGATTCTTTGAGTTCGTTTGATACTAAGGCTACTGAAAAATATTGAGTACTAATTTAGTGGAATTTTTCTTTGTTTCATTTATTTTTATTTAAAAGATGGTTGACTTTATTGAAACTTCTAATTTGGAGGATATTACACATGCCTTAGAAGATATGGACAGTTTAGACATGGAATTATTTAATGATTCATTTAAGAAATCAAAATCTTCTACAAGTATTTTTAAAGATTCTAATGCGCAATTGGATGGAGAAATAAAAAAGAAAGTCATATTTAAAGGTGACTTGATATTTTAAACAGTAATAAATATTTGAATGATTTGATGGAACAAAAAATAAAGCAGATACATATTTAACTAAAATGCAATTTCTTATTTCCTTCTTACATTGTTTAAATCAATTTAAAAAAATTGACAAATATTGTTTGTATACAGATCCTTCGGAGGATGATTCGTTAACTGGTTTGCTATCTGACGAGGAAATTTCTTTAAAAGAAAAGAAGAACTTATTTGTAACTGGTAGTAAAAGTAGCCTGATGGAAGATTTGTTTAAGATAAAGACACCAGGTCCATCCACAACAAGTATCAAATCAAATAATGAATTGGAATCAAAACTCAATTCTGAGCACGAAGATGTTAATCAATTGTTTTCACAAAAACCAAGCAGTCACCTGACTTCTAAGAATAATTCTATTTTATTAAAAAGTGAATCATCTGTGGAAAAACATGCACAGAAGCTAAAAAGCTTATCTAAAACTGAAGAGGATATTTTAACTAATTTAATTGATAAACCAAGCATGGTAGATGATAAATCAAGGTCATCATTAAGAGAGAGCTTATTTGAAAATAAACCTCGTTCATCTGCTACCATGGATTTTGTTATTCCTAAGAATACTAAAAAAGAAGATTCAGAAATTTCAATAAAATCTGTAGATTATGTAAACACTGCACAAAAGTTGAAGTCACAACCTGTTAATGAATCAAGTAAACTTTCTACAAAAGAATCTCGTAGAGGTAGAAGGAATACAAAAATCATAAATGATCCTCTTGGTTTATTGCCAACTAATTTGCTCTCTGACCAAAGTTTAGAACTGGTAATTATATTTAAATATCGGCATACAATAAAATAATCAGAAATAATTATTTTATTTCAATTTTTAAGCTAGCAAATGAAAATGTGCCAACTAAAGATACTACTACACAAAATCCCAGATTAGATGAAAATTTACCAGAATGGTTGGGAGGTACAAAAATAATAAGTCAAAAACAAACCAGTGAAATAAAGGATAGTATAGCATCAAAGGATGAATTGTCTGATAAAGTTGGAAAAGAATCTACTTCTAAAGAAAATATTGAATCACAGGAAAGGCTCTCGACATCTACAATGAAAAGAGATGCAACAGAAGTAAGTGGTTCAGAAGCTGTACATGTTCCAGAACATTTTTCATTGTTATTTAGTACACAGTTTAATCAGCAAGCTGCAATTATGACTATGCAGCAACAAGAACACGAATTAAGAACAGCAGCTATTCTTTCTCAACAAAATGAACAATTGAGTAAGGTATCAGATGCTCAACATTCCATACTTGAACATCAAGAAAAGCAATTTAATTCTCTCCTAAAATTACAACTAGAAAAGCAGCTTTTACTGGAAAAACAAATAAAAATACAACAAGAACGAATTAATCAATATATTCAAGTAAGCATTTCTTGAATGTAACATTGATTTCCTGTATGACAGAATAATAATAAATAAAACTAAAGTATACTTTGTATTTTTCTTTTTAAGACATTAATGGCTCAGCCTATTTCAATATCAAGTAATACATCAGTTTATGCATCATGCAAATCAGAGGAAAGCGAAAAATATTTAACACATGAGAAAGAAGAAATGGAAAATACAATAAAAACGTTACAAATAGAAATATCTAAATTAGAAAGTACATTATCCACTATAAATGAAAGACATGATAATGAGATGATTTATCAAGCGGAATTCTACAAGTAAGTTTTTAATTGGTTTATTTATACTATAAGTCTGAAGTAAAATTTAATAAAAAAATTTGACTTTCAGTAGGCAAATTTCGTTTTTAAAAGAAGCGATGATAAAAGTAGAAGAAAGAGCGAGACAGGAAATCGAGCTTTTAGAGGCAGATTACATGGTGAAACTCGAAAAATTAAGAAATGAAAAAATGGAAATAGAAAATCTGTACAAAGAAGAAATTCACAACTTAAAGGTTAACGGTTTTATATTTTATTCAAGTAACATTTTGAATAACATTGAATTTGTACAACATAAAAATGTTTAACCAGAATGAATATGGTCAACGTACAGAAGAACTTAACAAACTACATTTTCAACATGTGGAACTCGTGCAAAAGGAATATTCTAATATAATAGAAAGTATATGCACAGCCAAGCAGTCAGAAAATCAAATAATAGAAACTATAACCAGTAGAAAGATTGATATAGAGGACATGTTGGGAAAAGCTAATGCCATTATTGAAAGTATGAAGAAGAACAAAGAAGATATCGAACTCAAAAATAATGAAATAATGGAACGCCGAGAAAATTATTTAAGAGTATACGAGGATGATATAAAAGGTATTTTTGAGGTACAATGTATTACAAATTAATTTAAAAAGAAATGTTATCCAATAAATGTTTATAGCCCAACAACAAGAATTAAAACATCAAAATAGTGTTTTGGAAGAACATCGTAATGTATTTATGAAAACAACTGAGCAATTCAGCACTCGTCTCACTCGTCTTATAACTGAATTAGAGAAACAAACTACACAGAGCAACCAAACGCAAGAAATGCTTGAAAACAAAGCAGCAAACCTTTTACGAGAAAGAGAATTGTTTGAAGAAAAAGTGAAGTGGGAAAGGCATTATCTGCAGGTATAATTAAATTAAGTTTGATGTTACAAACAATATAGGAAACTTAAATAGTTAGTGTAATCTGTCTACTGTCAATGCAAATATCCATTTAATATTTATACTATGACTGTAGACATTAAAGGAATCTTGGATGAAAGAACAAGAGAGACAGTTAAGATTACTTACAGAAGAAAGAGAGACAGTAGCAGCAGAGAAAGCACAACTAGAAATTCTAAGTAGACTAAAAACTGATAGTGGTAGTGTTGCGAAAATAGAGGTACAGAATTTGATTGAATGTTATATGAAATCCTGTTATTATATTATATTTATAAAATGTTATGTACTTTTTTCTTTTTTACATAGTTGGAAGCTGCCATTAAAGCTGCAGAGGAAGTAACTGCCTGTGCTAATCAAGAAAAACTAAAGTGGCATGACAAAATTAATG